>NW_024510655.1:770100-1012482 GCF_017590135.1 Pyrgilauda ruficollis | reverse complement strand
GGGAGGGAGGAGGAGCAGGCAGGGAGATGATGGGAGGAGATTCCAGGCATGACAAGCAGGTCTGCCTTTGATCCTGCTGAGGCTTCCTTTGCAGTCACCGTTCCCACGTGCCTGTTCCAGTAGCCTGGAGCTCCATCCGGCTCCAGCCCTCTCCCCTGAGGAGAGTATCCCCCAGCCCTGGGCTCCAGCTGCAGCAGCATCGAGCCAGCCCTGGCTGGAAACTGGGCTTGTGCTGCAAACTCGCCCTTGCTGAAAACTAGGCATGGGCAGCAGGGCCTGTGGGTGCCAGGAGGAGCCTTTTGGCCACTGCCCTGCACAGGGCAGGCTCTGCGGGTTTGTGCCCACTGCCCCTAACAGCCTCAGCATGGGATTTGCTCCAGTGGGACAGGCATGAGGTTGGTGCCCAGAGGGGTGGGGTCCTGCTCCCGCTGTAGGAGGTATTTAGAAAGAAATAACTTTATAACTCCATCGAGTTCACTGCAGTTGTGTAAACGTCTTACAGGTTTGTGACAGCGGATATTTCAGTGGAATTGTCCCTTTGGCAGCACTCTGGGACCTGTGTCCTTTCTGAGCCCATGGCCTCCACTCTGGGGTCTCTGCTGGGACAGCAGGAGCTGAGTTTTCACAGGGGAGGTGCTGTGGGATGGGCAGGGCTCCATGGCTGCTGCTCCCTGTCTGTACTGTGCTGCCCCCTCCCATCAGGGACAGCTCCTGCCCACGGCACAAAGCTGCTCCCAGGGCAACATCTCCTTCTGCAGCTCTCGAGGGCCATGGGGAGGCCATGGGGTAAAAGAGGGACAAGGGGCTAGGACAGGTTTCACCGTGAGTCTGCTCAGGTCCCTGCAGAGCCTGCAGGTGCTCCCAGGGTGCTGAGCACCCCCAGCTGGGCACAGAGGGTGCTCTTGTGGGCCTTGGTGTCCTTCTCTCACAGCCCTGGGTGCAGGTGAGTGCAGGTGACCCGGCTGCCATGGAGGGTGGCAGTGTCCCACTGCAGGTGCCACTGTCCCCAGGGGCTTGGTGCTGCCAGGCTGGGGCTGACCCTGGGCTGCAGCAGCACTGGGGTGAGTGGCAGTGTTGGAGGAGCCCTGGCCTTCCCACTCAGCCCCCAGGGCGGGCTAGGAATGGCTCCTGAATGTGGCCCTTGTGGCTGTGCCCGGGAGCGTGGCAGTGCCAGCGTGGTCCCTCCGTCAGGGCTGTGCAGCTGCAGGGCTCAGCTGCAGCGGGGCCGTGCCCACAGCCACTGCCCCTGCCAGCCCTGGCTCCCTCAAACAGCTCCTGGCCCCCAGCAATGACCCTGTGTAAGGAGCAGAGCCTCCTTAGCATGGCTGCAAGGCCAGAGACTGGGGGATTCCCTGCCCTGGGAGTCCCTGGGGATTTGCCAGGCTCCCTTAGCAGAGCTCTGCCACCCTGGCACTGCTGTGCCATGCTCTCACTGGCTTCAGCTGGAAGGGAGTCCCTGGGATCAGGTTCCTGGCGCACCATCAGAAGTTTGGAATTGGAGCTCAAGATGCAGAAGTGAGATGGGATGAATTCCCAGCTTACTTTGCTTAAAAAAACCCTCATTTGTTCAGGGATCACTACAGGGAAAAAGTAGTTTGGAAGAAAGTTTAGAAATGTCAAGTTAAAAACTCAGCATGTTTTTGGCCCAAAGTGATGTGTTGTCATTTTAGAGATTTCAGGTTGATTAAAAATTCTCACACTGAGATCCAAGAAGAAGTGCTTGGGGATGATCAGCACATGATCCTGCTTGGGAATTACCAGGGCTTGGAGAGAGCAACTGCTTGAATTTGCAGTGGAAAAAAAGCAGCTCTGTTTCCTCTGTGGAAAAAACAAACGAGTGGTGACCTCTCAAAGCTCCTGGTGACCTTGGCCGGGCAGTGGGATCTGGCAGGAGGAGCTGATGCTGCTCAGGGTGGGTTGTATGGCCTGTCATGGCCTGGAGAACACAGCCATGGCACAAGGGGGTGACATCCTGGGCCTCTGGGTGTGAGCTGAGGCCTCTTAGTGACCACCCAGCCAGCGCAGACACAGGAGGGGAGTGTTCCTGGGATCTCCTGCCTGCAGATCCGGCGGAAGGCGTAGGTTTGACTCCCTGTCTTCTCCGTCACCTCCTCTCTATTCCCTCCACCCCCAGAGCCAGTTTTAGTCATTTTCCTGGGAAGGTTTCACATCTTCCCACGGCTGAGGACACCTGAAGGGCAGCAGTGGGACAGGAGCTGTGGTGTGGGATGGGTTTCTTTGTGAGTCTCAGTGACACTGAACTGAGCCTGAGCTGTGCAGTGGATCCACCAGGGATGGGGCACCCAGAGGGTCCTGGGCAGGCTGGAGGAGTTCACGTGAACCTCCTGGAGTTCAGCCAGGCCAAGTGCAAGGTCCTGCACCTGGGTCAGGGCAGCCCCAGCACCAGCACGGGGAGCAGCCCTGGGAGAAGGACTTGGGGGTGCTGGTGGTGACAAACTGGATGTGACCTGGCCATGGGCACTGGCAGCCAGAAACCAGTCCTGCCCTGGGCTGATCCCACAGCGTGGGCAGAAGTGAGGGGGGATTCTGCCCCTCTGCCCACTCAGGTGAGACCCCACCTGCAGAGCTGCCTCCAGCCCTGGGGAGCCAACATCAGAAGGATGTGGAGCTGCTGGAGGGAGTCCAGAAGAGGCCACAAAGATGCTCCAAAGGCTGGAGCCCCTCACCTCTGGGACAGGCTGGGAGAGCTGGGGGTGCTCACCCAGAGAAGTGGAGGCTCCAGGGAGAGCTCAGAGCCCCTTCCAGTGCCTAAAGGGGTTCCAAAAGAGCTGGAGAGGGACTTTGGACATGGGATGGAGTGCCAGAACAAGGGGGAATGGCTTCCCACTGCCAGAGGGCAGGGTTAGATGGGATACCAGGGAGAAGTTTTTCCCTGTGAGGGTGGGTAGGCCCGGGTGGGCCCTGGCACAGGGTGCCCTGAGCACCTGTGGCTGCCCCTGGACCTCTGGAAGTGTCCAAGTCTAGGTTGGACAGGGCTTGGAGCATCCTGGGATAGTGGAAGGTGTCCCTGCCCATGGCAGGATTTGGAATTAGAACAGGATCTACAGGCATTACTCAGGGCTGCTGGTGTGGCTGCTCTGTGGGCAGGGCGGGTGACCACAGGGTCACAGAGGCTCCAACTGAGCCACCTTGTGCAGCCACAGCCCTCAGACTCAGGTGGGGATGATCTCAGCAGGTGCTCCACAGCTGAACATGGCCTGGTGGGGAGCTGGCAGGGCCTGAGCAGCCTGAGTGGAGAGTGGGTGATGGTCCAAAGGGTGTTCCATGACCTGTGGAGTGTGGACCCTCCCAGGACACCTTGCTAGCCCATGATATGTTGGCATAAAATGTTTCAAAACCATAAAGGTTCCAAAAACATGCTGCTGAGCATCCCAGCATGGAAAGTGCCTTCCCCTCCCTGTTCCTGGCCCTGGGTTTGTTTTTCAGGCAGCTGGGGTTGGAGGCAGGAATCCACAGGGTCCCAGGCTGGCCGTGGGAACCCAGCGTGCTGCTGCTGCTGGGGTGGCCAGAGGGGAGCAAACCAGCCAGCCCGGATGCGAGCTGTGGAGCTGTCCGTGTTTGCCATTTCCTGTGTCAGTGCAGCCTTTCCCCTGACTCACAGCCTGCCTTTTCCTCCCACTCCTAGAAAACACCGAGTGAAGGTTCCAGCCAGTGCAGGGGTGTGGGAGCAGGGGGTCCGAGCAGCTCCACTGCCTGCTCTGCATGACCAGGTGTGTCCCTGTCCATGGTGGGTCCCTGTCACCTGTGTTCCTCCCCACTGCTGGCTCTTGTCCTCCAGCTCAGAGTCTGAAATCCTGGTGTCCTGTGCTGCTGCCATCAGCCCTTTGCAAAGCCAGCTCTTGGCACAGACAGGGAGCTGGGCTCTGGCAGTGGATCTGTGAGAGGACAGGGATGTGTTGGTGTCTGGCAGTGGATCTGTGAGCGGACAGGGATGTGTTGGGGTCTGGCAGTGGATCTGTGAGCGGACAGGGGTGTTTTGGGGTCTGGCAGTGGATCTGTGAGCGGACAGGGAGGTGTGTTGGGGTCTGGCAGTGGATCTGTGCATGAACAGGGGGCTGGGCTCTGGCAGTGGATCTGGGAGTGGACAGGGATCTGTGAGTGGACAGGGAGCTGAGCTCTGGCAGTGGATCCGTGTGAGGCAGAGATGGGCACATCCCAAGCTTGTCCCAGCCTCCCCCGAGCAGCCAGGGCATGGCAGTCAGCTGCCCGGGCAGCATCCCCCAGCCCCGGGTGACACCTGCTGTCTCTCCCCCGGTGGCGGTGACAGCGCGGTGACCGGCGGTCATGACAACGGAGACAGGCCCCGGCTCTGAGGTGAGGAACGCGCAGGAGGACGCTCCGCAGCAGCAGCTGGAGGCGGCCGCCCAGGGCCCCACGGCCGCGCCCAACCCCGCCGGCCGCGACACCGACCCCAATGAGAAGCTCGGGGCACAGCACGACACCCGAAACATGGAGCCGGTGAGTGGGTGTTGGAGGGGGAACGTGAGAGGGGACGGGCAGGAGCAGCACGGGAGGGGCCGTGCCACCGCTCGCTGCTGGCCGTGGTGCCGGAGCCGTGAGGCGGGCCCGGCCCTTGGGCCCGAGGGGCTGCCCCGAGAGGAGCCCCTCAGGCGGGGCTGGCCGGCTCTGCCGCTGCCCCCGCTGCCCGCACAGCTCCTGCAGGCAGGACGGGCCGGGGCAGCCGTGTGGCTGCGGTGGGAATGGCCCTGCTGGCCCCGCGGGAGAGGACAGTGGTGCCGGGTCCCCACTGAGCTGCCCCGGGCCCGCTGGGAGCCCCGGCTGCAGCCGGTGTTGGCTGTGGGGCTGCTGGGGAGCTGAGCTGCTGCCCTGGTAGTTGGGCAGGGAAGTTTGGGTGCTGAACTGACCCCCGGTGTCCGTTTTCCAAGGAGCTGGGCTATGCTGGCAGTGTGGGTTGGTGGAACTGGCCTTGGCTGGGCACTGTTCATCAGCAGCTGCCCTGGGCTGGGCACTGTTCTGCTGTGCAGAGCCTTTCCCCTCTGCCCGTGTGTCCCTCGGCAGGGATGCCAGGTAACCCTCTGTGTGTCCCTGCTCCAGGGCACAGACGTGGAGGACAAGGACTACAGTGAGACCGACGGGCTCTCTGACAAAACAACTCCCAGCAAGACCCAGAAGTCCCCCCAGAAAACCACCAAGAAAATGAAGAGTGCCCTGTGCAGGGTGACCCTGCTCGATGCGTCCGAGTACGAGTGTGAGGTGGAGGTGAGTCCCAGATTTGGGGTCTGTGCTGGAACCAAGGAGGGAACACTCCTGGGACAATGCCCAGTCCAGAGAGTCCTGAAGGACAGGACTCTTTCTAGGACAGCTTTGTAGTACATTTGTCCTGGGGAAAAACACACAGAGAAATAGCCATTTAAGTGGAAATTAATTAAAAATCTGGAAAGAAAGACCCTTGCAGGGGATATCAGCCCAGTGAAATCAAATTTGGCAGCTACCCATAAGAGAAAACAGTGTCTAAGTCAGAAGCTTAGTGGCTGGGGATAGAGCTCTACCTGTCAGTTCAGGCACCTGGCAGTGGCTGTAGGGTGGGACAGAGGGGACATCCACCTGGCAGAGGCTTCACCAGAGGTGCTCTCCATCACTCCACATGCTCTTGGCTCTTAGTGGCTCTTGTTATGCTGTGCTTGGGGATCCAGCCACCACTGCCACCAGGAGCCCATCCCTGCACCCTTGAGACCTGGGTGTCTCCACAGTGGTGCTCCATATCTGCAGCCCTGGGACACCCTTTGGTACTGCTTTAGGGACACACAGATGATCCTGGGGCTGCAAGGCTGGGATGTGCTGAAGCCCATGCTGAGTGAGAGCATGTTTTGGTGGTCACCTGGAGGGTGTCCAGGAGCCCAAGGGACCAGCTGACCATCAGCCTGTCCATGTCTCTGACAGAAACATGCCCGAGGCCAGGTGCTCTTTGACATGGTGTGCGAGCACCTCAACCTCCTAGAGAAGGACTACTTCGGCCTCACCTTCTGCGATTCAGACAGCCAGAAGGTGAGCATGGGGGAGTCCTTCTGCAGCCACCCCTCCAAGGTGGGAGCCCCCCTGACCTGCTGTCTCCTTGTTGCAGAACTGGCTGGACCCCTCCAAGGAGATCAAGAAGCAGATCCGCAGTAAGTGCCTGGGGAGGGTCCATCCTCCTCAACCCTGGGGTGTCCCATGGGGCTCCTGGATGGCTCGGTCTGGCTGTCCGGTGGCAGGTCACCTCCCCTCCTGCCCTGGAGGGGACCTTTGGCAGCTGGCCTGGGGACAGGGACACTTGATAATTCAGCTGTTTGTTACCCATCTCTTCTCTTACTCATGAGAGGCTAGGGGACAAAGGGCTCTGTCTGTGCCACTGGAGAGCTGTCTGAGACTTGGTGCCGCTCTGGGCAGCACCTGCCCCGTGCAGGGGGGACAGGGATAGTGGGTAGAGTGGGGGTCCTTGCTGGGACAGGTCCTGGGGTGCATTTGCCATGGTATTGCTTTGCTGGGATGGCAAAAGAGCTGTTGTCCAAGGTGTCACTTCCTGGGACACAGGGGGCTTTCGCTGGGACAACAGCTTGAGGCTCCTGCAGTTGTGATGCTTTGCTGTCCCCAGCTCTCTGGGGAGGATTCCCCAAAAGTTGTACTGTGCCCCTGGCAGCCTCTAGAGCCCCCTTGTCCCTGCCCTGTGCAAGGCTTGGAGGGAGCAGCGGGATCCTCAGTGGACACACTGATGCTCCTGTGCCCTGTGTGCAGCCCCATGGGTGCTGTCCTGAACTGCTCTCTCCCCTCCCCAGGCGGGCCCTGGAACTTTGCCTTCACTGTGAAGTTCTACCCTCCAGACCCTTCCCAGCTCACAGAGGACATCACCAGGTGAGGACAATGGGCCTCCTTCCCAGGGAGTCCCAGCCTGCTCCAGAGGGCAGTAGATTCCTTCCCAGGGAGTCCCATCCTGCTGCAGGGTGCACCAGACTGCTTCCTGGGGAACCCCAGCTCACTGCCCTGCCCCACTCTGACCGCCTGCCCCTCCTGCAGATACTACCTGTGCCTGCAGCTTCGTGCCGACATCATCACGGGGCGCCTGCCCTGCTCCTTTGTCACCCACGCCCTGCTGGGCTCCTACGCTGTCCAGGCCGAGCTGGGTGACCACGACACTGAGGAGCACGTGGGCAACTATGTGAGCGAGCTGCGCTTCGCCCCCAACCAGACGCGGGAGCTGGAGGAGCGCATCATGGAGCTGCACAAGACCTACCGGTGAGCCCCGAGTGGGGACAGCATGGACAGCTGCCCCACGCCCCTGGGCTACCCAGCCACGTGTCCCCCTCTCTGTCTCCCTGCAGGGGAATGACCCCCGGGGAAGCAGAGATCCACTTCCTGGAGAATGCTAAGAAGCTGTCCATGTATGGGGTGGACCTGCACCATGCCAAGGTATGGGGCTGGCAGCTGCCAGAGCACTGCCCCTTCCCAGCCTGCTCCTGCCCACCTTCCTCCCGCAGGGAAGTCTCCTGGCATGGCTTTGGGTGGCACCAGAGAAGCTCCAGAGATCAAACTCCACCAGCCTGGGGTTTACTGTTCCCTCTGCCAGCCAGGCCCCCAGAACACTCTGCAGGAGGGATGTGGCACTGCTGGCCAAGCTGGTTCTTGCTGAGCTGCTGACCTGTTCCCTCCTGTCCCCTTGCCTCCTCCAGGACTCAGAGGGCATCGACATCATGCTGGGTGTCTGTGCCAATGGCCTCCTCATCTACAGGGACCGACTGCGCATCAACCGCTTCGCCTGGCCCAAGATCCTCAAGATTTCCTACAAGAGGAGCAACTTCTACATCAAGATCCGCCCGGGGGAGGTGGGTGCCAGGTGCTGGTGCAGCCCCTGCATACCTGTCCTGAGTGATTTGGGCTGATGGTGAGGATTTCTTCACCTGGCTCTGGCCTCTGCTCCAAGGATCCCACATTTATGACCATGCTAGCCAAGACAGCATATTTCCTGTGGCATGGATTTTCTTTCATGTTCTCTCGCGACTTCAACAGCTGAGGGACCCCAGGATCCCATCCCTGACATCATGACCCTGCTGGTATAGGGAGCTTGCCCAGAAATGGGGGTTAAGGGCCATTTTTGTCACATCTTCACAAAGTTGTTTCATTCGTTTTCAGACTTTATTTTCACTCATTTATGGTGGGAAAATGCATTTCTACCCACGTGTTCCAGCAGGCTGGAGGGCAAGGACAGCACATGTGGGAGTGATGCCCTCAGACCAAAACAGCTGTAAAAGCTTTTTGTTTCTTGAGGGAATTTATCTTGCCCTGAAAAGCCATTTATAGCTGAGGAAAGTGGCCAGAGGTGTGGAGTGTATCCCGTCACACTGCTGGGCATGGTGCTGGGCATGGACCATCCCAGCATGGATTTGAAAAAGATTTTTGAGGGTCTTTTGCATGGTGACAGCTGCTGCCAGGGGAACCTGAGGACCTTGGCAAGATCTTGGCATGTCCCCCAGGGCAGGATGTGCCTGTAACAGCCTGTCTGTGTCTCCCCCAAGTACGAACAGTTTGAGAGCACCATTGGCTTCAAGCTGCCCAACCACCGCTCAGCCAAGAGGCTCTGGAAGGTCTGCATAGAGCATCACACCTTCTTCAGGTGAGGCACCTTCTCTAGCCCTTCTCCAGGCCTCCTTTCCTGGAGGCAGATACATTCCTGCTTCGGCTGCAGTGGGTGCACGTGGGGAGCAGTGCCAGGGGGCCTGACTGGGACTCACTGACACCGTCCCACCCCTGTGACCCCTAGGCTGGTGTCTCCAGAGCCACCCCCCAAGGGTTTCCTGGTGATGGGCTCCAAGTTTCGGTACAGCGGGCGCACGCAGGCGCAGACACGCCAGGCCAGCGCCCTCATCGACCGCCCCGCGCCCTTCTTCGAGCGCTCCTCCAGCAAACGCTACACCATGTCCCGCAGCCTGGACGGAGGTACAGGGGGACAGGGGGACACTGCTCCTCTGGCAGGAACAGGGGAAGCTGCCCAGCCTCGCTGGGCTGGGTCACAGCAGCATCAGGCTTCCCTGTGGCACAGGGGCTGTCCGCACACCAAGGGGTAGCTCAGACTGTGCATGAACAGGGGGATGTGGCAGGGCTGGGGTCAGGCAGCTCAGGGACACATTGCCCCCTCCCTTGTGTCCTGGGACCCCTGGGACCACCTGCCCCATGTGTGAGCTGGCAGGGGGCAGGAGCAGGGTGGCAGGGCTGTGGTGACCCGGCTGTCAGAGCTGGCAGGGGCAGGGGGGCTGAGGCAGGAGCAAGGTGGCAGGGCTGGGGTGATCAGGCTGTCAGAGCTGGCAGGGGCAGAGGGCTGGGGCAGGAGCAGGGTGGCAGGGCTGGGGTGACCTGGCTGTCCCCCATGGGCAGAGTTCTCGCGCCCAGCCTCTGTCAGCGAGAACCACGACGCCGGGCCTGAGGGTGAGAAGCAGGATGAGGACGGTGAGTTTGGCAGCAGGAGACGCTCTGAAATGGAGGATGAGGAGGTGACCACCCCGACGAAGATCAAGGAGCTGAAGGTACAGCCGAGGTGGGCAGAAGAGGGTGGGGGTGGAGGGGTAGGCAGGCAGGGCCCGGGCACAGGCAGCAGGGCTGGGCTGCAGGCAGGAAGGGTCACCTCAGGGCAGGGTCCCTGCAGCCCTGTTGGTGTCAGCTGTGTCCCAGGCTGGTGGGACCCCTGGGACATGGCTCTTGGCCCCACCGGTGAAAATGGAGCTGTTACAGGGGTTCAGATTAACTTGGATTCCCCAGAGCCCTCCAGGTGGTCTCAAGGCTCATCTCCAGGCAGGGTTGGACCTGGGAGCAGCCCGGTTCTGGGACAGGGATGGGGATAGGCTGAGCACGTCAGTGCCCACCACTGCCTGTGCACAGCCCACCCCCTCCTGCCCTGGTCCCTGGGCTGTCCCAGCCCATTTCAGCCCCATGCTGGGAGGGGAGGGGGGGTCCCTACCAGCCTATCAACTTAATTGTGGTGTTTGTGACAAGTGCCCTCAACTGACCCTGCTGGTTACTTTTAACCCTCTCTTTGCTGCCAGCCGGAGCACGAAACAACCCCCAGGCACAAGCAGGAGGTATTCTCTCTCTGGAGTATCTTAGTCCTCATTGGTGCATCATATTGTCCATCCTTCCCAAAACAAGTCCGTCTGTCACCCTATTTACTGGAATACAAGATGCACCGGGCTGGGGGTTGGGTGCTGGAGGAGCCCGAGGAACAGACAGCTGGGGATCAGCTGTGGCATCTTCTATCCCATTAAGTAAGGTGGTCCTGATCGTGCCTGTGAGCAAGAGCCCTCCCAAGGGCAGGAGAGCCCCTGGCCCATTGGGATGACTTGGCTTCTGCTCGTGTTCCTGACCCCGCCATGTCCTCACCTTGTGTCTCCTCTCCTGTGGAGCTGGTCCCATCCTACTGCTGGCACCCGACCCACGCTCTGCTCCTGCCTGACCCATACTGCCTCATCCCCCCCTGCCCAGCTCTCCTGCAGCCCCCGGAGAGCTGGGCTGGGGCTCCCCAAGCACTATGGCTGCCATCCCACCCCACAGGGGCTGTGAGGCTCTGAGCTGCCTAGGGGGGCCAGCACTGACACCAGCCCTGTGCCTGCCTACCCCGAGAGGAGCTAAGCAGAGAGGGAGGCTGAACCCTCCCTGCACAAATTGTGCCTGTGGTGGCCCCATCAGGAACGATTCATCCTGGCCTCAAATCCAGGACTGCTCCCTGGAGGATCCCCTCTGGGAGCAGAGATCCCAGCTGGAGCTGCCAATGGGAGTGAGCACGGCCAGGGGGTGGGGTTGGCCACGCCGGCACCGCCCAGGCTCCCTGTGCAGCCCCACCGGGGGTGGGCACCGGCCCCGACCCCGCCCTCCTCATCGCTTGCCCACTGCATGTGCATGTGCTGCGCCCAGCCCAGAGGTGGGCACACCTGAGCCCCCCTCAGCTCGGACATGCGGGGCCAGGGCAGGACTTTTCCTGAGCTCTGCTGAGCCTTCTGCGTCTGGAAAATTTGGTGGGGTTTTTCCTGGGACTCTCACGGGTCTCTGCTCTGTTGCCGAGGAGGTGCTGGGGAGGTGTTTGGGGGCCGCCTTTTGAACCTCAGGAGAGCTTTGGGTTTGGGTTGGAGGCAGAAGCCAGGTTCCTCCTGGGAGCCGGTTTGTCCACCTCTGCGGCGGGACGAGGGGGCACCCTGGCACTGTGCCCTCACTGAGCCATGCTCTGACACTGACCCCTCTCCCCTGAGCGGTCTGAGCTGTTCACTCTCCACAGCAGATCAGACCCACCCCACTCTGGGCTGGTCCGCAGGGATCCAGGCCTGGATCCATGCTGGACATCCCTGCCCAGCCCTGGACCTCCGCCCCTTTGTCAGAGCTTGCTCCAGAGGAGCTGTGCTGGAAATACCTTTCTGAGACAGAGCCTGGGCTCCCTTTGTGCCTGGCACCAGAAAACAGCAGAGGCTGCTGTTGTTTCCAGCAGGGTCCCATTCCTTGCTGATCCCAAGGGAGAGCCAGCTCTCCCCTCCAGGACGCTTTAGTTTGTCCCCAGCCAGGAGGACACAGAGCCCTGGAGATGCCACCAGGCCATGCTGTGCCCTTCACCTGCTACCCACGTTCTGCTGCTGCCTGCAGTAAAGAGCTGCTCCCTCTGCTACAGTGAGACCTGCAGACCATGGTGCTCCATTACACTCCTCATTTGGATCCTGAGACCCCAGATTCCAGCCCAGTGTGACACCAACTCTCCCGGTGCCCCTGCTCATTCCTTTGGACTGGGCTGCTGCTTTAACCATCTCTCTCTTCCTCTCTCCTTCCCAAGTTTTTAGACAAGCCAGAGGACGTTTTGCTGAAGCATCAGGCCAGCATCAATGAGCTGAAGCGGACCCTGAAGGAGCCCAACAGCAAACTGGTTCACAGGGACCGGGACAGGAGGCTGCCTTCCTCACCAGCCTCTTCCTCACCCAAGCACGAGGATGAAACACCAAAGGGAACCCCTGAAAAGGCCACTGAGGTTTGTTCTGCTGCTTCTCTTCCAGAGAGGGTCAGGATCTGTTGGGGAGGAGTCCTTCAGCTCCTGTGCTGCCCTGAAGGAGCTCAGTGGGAGTGACGTGCTGGGGACAGGGGTGTTGTTTCTATGCTTTTGAACCATTTTCACTGCTGGTGGGGGGGTCTCCCTGGCACTGGCAGAAGACTTGAGCAGCCCTTGTCTGGAGGGGTTTTGGGGCTACCTGAGAGGTGGGCTGTGGCTCTGGTGGCCCATGGGGTGGGGTTTTGCTCACTTTTCTCAAGAGCAGCCTGTGGGACAGGGCCAGTGCAGCTCCTGCCCAGGGATGTCCCCAGCAGAGAAGGTCCAGGCTGCTATGCAGGGGTGCCCCGTGGTGCTCTCAGCAGTGGAACCTGGGTGGTGGGAGGAGGTGGAAGATGAGTGGTGCCACACTGGCATCCCACAGCCACACCCTCCCTTCTGGGCATTCGGCACACTGGCTTTGCACTGGGACCACGGGGGCAACAGGAGAGCGCTGGAAGTGGGGTGCCAGGACAGAGGCCCCGGTGCTGGAGGGGTGTGGATGTGGCACAGCTGGGCTCTGTGGCCTGGGTCCCTTCTGGGCTCAGTGCAGGCAGCATGTGACAGGAGTGTCTCCCTGCCAGCCTGGATGCCCTGTCCCTGCCAGGGACCTTCCTTGCCTGCTGTCCCTTGGCACGGCTCTGAGCCAGTGCTGTGCCCACAGCAGGGGACGTGGCTCCAGGAGGGTGGGTGCCACCTGTGGGGCTGCTCTGCCCTCTCTGCCCTCTGTCATGGAGAGGGCACGGGCTCTGCGGGGAATTTGGGACGTGCCCGTGTTCCCACTGGGCCCCAGCCCTGCCTGGAGATTGGGGCTGCAGAGGGGGCTGTGGCCCCTCACAAAGTGTTCAGCTGGGAAGAGGAAGAGGGGCTTTCCCCTACATTGCTTTTACCATGGACTAAATCAGGCACAGAGATGTGACTGGAGCATCTAGAGCTGGCACAGCTGTGACCTCTGTCCATCTGTCTATCCATCCTTCCATCCATTCATCCATCCACTCACCCACCTGCCCATGCTTTGTTCCTTCATTCCTTCTCAAATTCTCCCTTTCTCTCTCTCTTTCTCTTTGTCTTTGTCTCTGTCTCTCTGTCTCTGTCTCACTCTCTCTCTCCCCGTGGGTGCTGGGGTTTCCGTGCTGGCACAGACGATGGAAGAGGACACCTTAGACGATTTTGCATCTGAGCATGGAGCTTCCCTAAGCATGGAGTCTTTCACACAGAAAAGCCTTGTCTCCTCTCCTGAGGTTGTCACCATCCCCTTTCTCCCCTACCTCTCACTCCCATCATGGGGGTCTCCAGCCTGCCGAGGGGTCTTGTGCCCTCTGAGCAGAGCTGCCCATGGGTGGGTGCCCTTTCTGGTGATAGGCAGGACCCCTCCCAGGACAGGGCTGTTGGTGAAACCTCTCCCCTGGCTGTTCCTGCTGGACTCTGAGATGTGTTCCTGGAGAGAGCTCCCAGTGCTGCTGCGGGGCCATGCTGGAGCCCAGTACTGAGGGTCCCAAGGCAGGGGTGACCCGATGGCCTGGACACCTGGGTGGCTGCTCCAGCAACCTCAGGCTGTCCTGGCTGCAGCTGGAGTTCCCTAGGCCCAGGCACCCTGACAAAGGGCATCCTTGGAGACATCCTTGGACCTATGCCTGTGCACAGCCAGGTCACACTCTGTCAGCGTGAGGAGTGTGAGCTCTCCCCCTGTGTGCAGGTTTGGCTCAAGGGAGGGGGCAGCCAAAAGTGGTGCCTTCACTGAGCAGAAGCAGGCTGGGGTTTGAGCCTTGGTTCTGGCATGGTTGGCCCCAGGGACATGCGGTGCTGGGACGCTTGTCCTGCCTGAGCACCCCAGGGTGAGGCAGAGGGGTGGGGGACAGGCTGGGCACACTCTTGCTGCATGTGGATGTCCTTTAGTCCATGCAGAAGTCACTAGCATGGGCAGGAGCCTGAAGCTGGGCTGGCTGAAGCAATCCCCAGGAGGCAGAATGGGGGTCAGGGAGGGCTTGGGCACAGCCTGGCCTTCAGCAAGGACAGCACCTTCCACAGAGCAGCAGCATCTCCTGGTTCATGTTGGCACCCTCCCCGTTCCAGTATTTGGGAGCTGGAGGACAGAAACAGCAGGTGTGAGGTGCACACCCATCTCCTGAGTCAGTCTTGCTCTCGGTGTGCCCGGCCTGAGCTGGGGTGCAGGTGCTAAGGTGGCCTCACCAGTGGTTTCTCTCCAGGCGTATGTGACTGAGACTCAGCCCTGACATGTCCCCACGTATCCCCACAGGCCAAAGCCTGTGGTCTTCCTGAGAGATTCATGGCCCCGAGAGGGTGATGGCACAAGGACAGACCATCTGCAGAGCCTGGAGCTCTCATCACTGCCAGAAGGTCCGCTGGTGCCCATGGGCTGCAGGCCCACTGGGGTTGGGTGATCTGTCACTTCCAGCTCTCTGGCCCCATTCCTGCTGGAGGACAGGAACACTGGACTGGGTAGTGCCAGGAGCCACTCCAGCTCCCTGTTTTATCCCAGTATCTGATTCCCTGGTTATCCTTGCCTGAGGCTGTGCTTTCCTCTCAGGTGACCTGGATCTCCCTCAGAGCAGAGAAGGGCAGCAGGGGCACTGAAGGATGCCCAGGGGAGATGTGCCTGTGGCTCTCCCAGGCTGTGGCCCCTGTTGGCAGGAGGAGAGGCTGTCTGATCCCTGCTGTCCTCTTTCCTTTCTGTCTCCTATGTTGCCTCGGCCACAGTGGGAATGGCCTTCCCAGTTGCTCCTGTCCCTAGAGCAGATGCATGGGGAGGGAGGGAGGGAGGGAGAGAGGGCAGGAAATGTGAAAGTCACTTATCCCTTGGGAGGTCAAGGCTGGTCTCTGGAGAGAGCTTTCCCAGCATCATCCCTCATGAGCTCCCTGCTTCCTTGGGGGATGTGCCCCAGTATCCAGAGATTTGCTCCAAGCATCCCCCAGAGCCCTCAGGCTCTGGAGACACAAGGACTGCCCTGAGCTGTGGCTGGAGCCAGCACTGAGCCCTCCAGAGCAGAGTTCACATCGCACCAAGGAGGAGCTGAATGGCCCTTGAGCTGGGCTGTGCTCATGTGCTCATCTCAAGAGTCTGAGGAGAAGGAAGAAGCTGGTTTGGAAATAAATCTGAAACTTTAGGGTTTTCCTGATTGGTGAAGAAATCATGTCATGGATGAACATGTTCCAGGGGTCAGACTTTTTGATCTATGTTTGTCTTGGACCTTAACTCAGAAGAGGAGCCTGAAGAAAATTATCCCCTTGGTCCAGGGAAGATCTCCTCCAAAGGACTCTGGTTTGCAGCCAGAGAAGAGGGATGAGAGGGCTTTGCTGAGGAGATTTGAACATGTGCCCACAAGCTGTCCATACTTGTCCTGGCTGAGAATGGTTTCAGCAGTGGAACAGCAGGGCAGGAGCAGGAGAGAAGCTGCTGCACCCTCAGGAAAGTGAGTGGTGTCCTGGCTGAGTGTGGCTGCAGGACGGCAGGAGGGAGTGCAGAGGGACTGATTGCCAGACACCAGCAGGGCTGCCCAGCAGCCCAGGGAGCCTCCCGGTCAGGGGGGAGCCAGTTGCCATGGGTCTGACCCACCTGGGAATGGCCCTGGGGCAGCTGCTTCTGGCAGGCACTGATGGGCTCTGTTCCCAGTTCCATGGACTGGGAAGGAACAAAAGCTGCATTGGAGGCAGGAGTGGAGGAAGGGAGCTGGAGAGCAGCTGGTGCAGGGTAAGGGGCTATGGGAGAGGCTCATGCTGGAGGGGGCTGGGGTCAGGTCTCCTGTAGACCCTGCTGCTCAGTGGTGCTGCCTGGCCAGGGCAGAGTCCTTGCCAAGGATCCCTCTGGCACCAGAGGAGGAGGGTGCCCTTGCTGCCCATCCTTGTGGATGTCCTGGCACTGTGAGGAGCTGGTCTTTCCTGCCCTCAGGGGTGGGGTGTTCTCTTGGGGACCCATAGGCTCCCAGGTGCTTCCCTGAAGGCTCCTGGGGGTTTCTGGGGGCAGAGGGAATCTTGTCAGAGCCTGGGGCAAGGGCGGGGGGGTGCTGCAGTGAGGGCAGGTTCAGGGCCTGCAGCACTGTGCCAAGGGAGCTCTGCTTCCTTTGACACCTGGCAGAGAAAGCAGCAGCTGGGAAGCATTTTTCTGCTGGGGGCTTTCACCAACTTCTCATTTCCTTGGAGGAGCTCTTCCACTAGTAACTGGTTTTCCTCCTTTCTTTCTTTCTTTCTTTCTTTTCTTTCTTTCTTTCTTTCTTTCTTTCTTTCTTTCTTTCTTTCTTTCTTTCTTTTCTTTCTTTTCTTTCTTTTCTTTTTCTTTCTTTCTTTCCTCTAATATTATCTTCCCTTCCCTCCCTCTGGCTCTGCTCCCCTCTGCCCCCTGTTTCCCCTTCTCCAGTATCAGTCACTAGGTTTTCATTTTGGGTGTTACTGCTCCAAAGATTCCCCTGGCACCCTGCATGGGACAAGGCTCATGTTTCCAACTGATCCTGGTTGGAGGGGGCACGGACAGGCAGCCCCCTCCCTGGGCCTGGAGTACAACCTGGTGCCCTCGAGGGCCGTCTTTGCCCCTGCTGCAGGCTGTGCCCAGGCAGGCTGTGCCCAGGCAGTGCCAGCCCCATGGGGAGCCCCAGCATTGCCCTCCTCATGTGCTGCCAGGGGTGGCTGAGCTGCCCCATGATGCAGATGTTCCCCTGAAACTCTCTTCCCATGAGTTATTTCCTACCTGCTGTTCCAGAAATGGCTGGATTTTAGCAGTGCTTTGTTCTTGGCCCTCATGAGGCCTTTAGCTGATGTGCAGGATGAGCACATGGATGTACGAGGTGTCCCTGGCAGCAGTGACCTGGTGTCCCCTGCCAGCAGCATGGTGACATTCCTGCTGTGGCTGTGCTGCAGGATGCTCTCTGGCCTTTGCTTGGTCCTGCTCCTGAGCCTGTGGTCTTTTATGCTTCACAGGGAGCCTTTCACAGGTGAAACAGTTGCTGAACACTTGTTTTCAGCATGGTTAGGTTCTGAGGAGATGTCCCTGGTGAGCTGGAAATGAGGGATGGCTTTTTGGGGAATCTGAGCTGCAGCATCTGGTAGGAAAGGGACAGGGCCTTGCTGATGGCTTGCAGTGGTTTCTTTCCCTGCTCGTGCTCTTGGCAGTCTGACAAATTCTTAGGGCACATGGATGACGCTGAGAGTGAAGCTACCCAAAACCCAGGGCCTTGCTTCCAATGAAATCTCTCCCCTGGGATTTGCCAGAGCTAGCTGAAAACAAGGGGGCAGCCAGCTGTGTTCCCCTGCTTCCAGAAAGACCCCAGGGGCTATTCTTGTGTCTACTGGGAGCTCCACTCCCACTCTGTGCCACCAGCAGAGCCCCAGGTATTGCAGGTGTGTCAGGGAGCCACCACCCAGAGCAGAGCACTGTCCCAGAGAGGACACTGGCTTGGTCCCCAGTGTGGCATCAGCCCCTTATTTCCAGCCCCTCTCTCCATCAATGAGTGGCTAGGCTCTTTGTACAGAGCCTCAACTCTGGCCTTGATAAGAACAATAGCAACAATAATAATAATAATAATGACAATGATGATGATGATGTAGCCAGCTCCATGCCAGGCAGACCAGCTGTGCCACTCGTGCACTCGGGGCCGGGGTGTCCGATGCGTTTAACTCTTCTTGCTCCAATTGCAATACAGGGCTCGGAGCACTGGGTATTTATAGAGAGAGAAGCCCCTAGGCTGGAAGCTGTAGCTCTGAGGAAAACTCTGAGAGCCAAGACGGAAGAAGCACGTGCAGGGACCTCGGAGGGGAACACGAGTGGGAGCCTGACGAAAGTGGTGGTGACGGTAGGGAAAGCCAAGGACGTGGCAGGCCAGGAAGAGCCGGCAGCTGCAGCCTTGGAGACGAGGAAGAGAGCCAAAATGATTGCTAGTCCTGAGGATTTTGAGTCTGTGTGGGAGGATGAGCTCTATGAGAAGGAAAGCCAGGGTGAGTCCAGCCTGGGGGAGGCACATCCACCCACCGAGAGCAAGGAGGGGGAACCCCAAGAGCTGGGCAAAGGCGCAGCCACCAGGGAGCCAGGGCTGCCCAAGCCCTGTCAGCAGCCTGAAGAGAGGCAAAGGACCAAGATTTTGGAGGTGGAGCCTCCCCAGGGAGAAGGTGAGGTGCTCTCCAAGGACCGTGCTTCTGCAGCCTTCAGGAAGCAGGAGGCCAGAGTGCCAGCCACTGCCCCAGAGCTCCTGAAAATTAAAGTGAAGGCTGGCGATGACAGCTCAGAGACTTCTGCAACCCAGAGGATCATATACTTAGGAGATCCAGAGGAGGAGAAGGACAGTAAAACACATCTGGTCTTGGACACTGCTGGGTGGCTTGGCATGGAGGAGAGACCAGAAGCCCCAGTGAACACATCCGGGGAGGGATCCGAGCACGTCACACCTATGGCACAAGGGTTCCAAGCCCTCTCCTCAGCAAGTCACCAGCACAGGACAGTGTCTGAAAAACCCACTGGAGCACCAGTGACACCTGGGATGGGCTGTGATGAGACCAGCCTGGGGGGACATCCCCTCTCAGGGTGCAAGGAGCTGTCCCTGCAGGCAGAGAAAGCACCTGGTGCTGGGGTGCCTGGAGGAGCACCCATGGGAAGTGAAGCCCTGCTGTGTTCCCAGGAGGTGGGACCAGAGGAGATGGAGCTGCAGAGCCCGGTGGGAGGCTTGAAGCCATGTGGCCTGGCAGGAGATGGCCCCAGGGCTGAGCAGCACAGAGGGAGCCCAGCACAGTCCCCAGACATCTGCCCAGCACTGGAGGGGCTCTCAGGAAGGGCTGGAGCAGACAGTGACAGGGAGGAAAGTGCCAGAGTGGTTCTTCAGATGGAAGAGATAGAGCCCAAGTCACCTCCCTCAGCAGCTGGGTCTTGGCAGGGCCACACTCACACTGTGGGGCTGGAGGGGGAAAAACCCAGTGTTCCTGTCCCTCCACCTCTTCCCCAGAAACCCAGCCTAGTCCCTGCGGAGCCATCTCTGGGTACAGAGTCTCAGGGCATAGACCTGTCCCTGGACACCAGCCCTGACAGAGAGGTGGCCATGCCCGAGCGTGAGAGCCCCTCCATGGAGGTGGCACTACCCCTGGGCACTGATCCTGAAGCTGAAGAGCAATCCCAAAATGTGGGATTTGCCTCATGGAAACCCCATGAGGTGAAAAGTTCTGTTACAGGAGAACCACCCCAAAACACAGACACTGCAGCAGAGTCAATTCAGGTTAGAGACCTGGCCACCAGGGAGGCTGCCCAGGACATGGACACAGCACAGAGCAATGTGTCTGCCACTGAAGAGCCACTGCAGGAAGAGAAGCCCATGATCACAGAGCTCTTCCAGGGCTCAGGGTCAGAGAAGCCAGCCAGAGATGAAGGCTCTGCGATGGAAGAACTGTCCCATGACAAAAGCTTTGGCATGGCTGAGCTGCCCCCCAAGGGAGAAGAAGCAGAACACCAGACTGTGACAATCCTGAGGGACTTGCCTCTCCACACTGCAGATCCCAAAGCACAAGAGCCACACCGGGACTTGGAGTTCAGTGTTGGACAAGATCTGCAGGGTGGGAGCTGGACAGTCATAGAAAGCACCAGGGACAGTGACCTGGCTCCGGGGCAGCCACCACAGGATCACTCTCCCCCTAGAGAAGCTGATGTCCCACATTTCCAGTCCCCTGCAGCAGGATTTTGTCAAGAAAGTGAGGCATCACAGCTCCCTGCCCTGGTGAATGGAGACAGGACAGGGCAATCAAGTGGTGGGACACATCCAGCAGAGCCTGGGGTGTCGGTGTGCATGGCTGGGCTGGCAGGAGCTGTGGCCCAGGAGCACAGGGATGCTACTGTGGCCCCAGGAAGCCAGGAGAACAGCAAGAGCTACAGGGAAACTTCCGTGGCCTCCAAGATCAAGATGTTTGAGCAAGGCAAAGCGGAGCGAAGGGCGGCCCAGGAGGGACAGGAGCATGTGCCCGAAGCTGAGACGTTGGTGACAACTATGGGGAAGGCAAATCTGGGACACGATCTGCCTTTGAGCACCGGCCTCGCCTCACCCCCTGCAGTGGGACCTGTGTCCAGTGTGGGCTCCTTGGCCCTCAGGCAAGGGGCTGGTTCAGGAGACACCTCCCAGTCCCACTCCCTGCAGGAACGAGTCTCTGCTGAGCCCGAGCATGAAGAAGACAGTGCCGACCTGGCCTCGCCCGACTCCGGCTGTGAGCTCACCCTGGCCGAGGCCGTGGTAACTGCACCGAACCGTCCGGACGGGACATTCGTGCGCATGTTCTGTGGCTCTGCCCGTGTCCAGTGGCTCCTCACACATCCATTGACTGGCAGCAGGCGCTTTGCATCTCTGTCCTCTCTGTCTGTGTGTGTGGTCAGGCTTCACTGGCTGCATGCGCAGCCGCTGCCCAGTCGGTTCATCAGCTTTTGTTTCGCGCCCCCCCAACATTTTGGCTCCCTGGACAATGCCGCTCGCTGAAGCCAGGAGGGGCACCCGAGCTCTGTGGCCGGGAGCAGGAGAGGGCACTGGGGGGGTGGCTGGAGGAGCTGGGACTGTCATGGACACACAGCCCCAACAGCGGCGTGCCCACGCTTCCAGCTTCACCCCTGCATTTCCTACATTGGTTGATTATCCCTTCTTGCTTAGCTGCCACCCTGCCCTGCCTTCAGCAAGCTGGTGGCTGGGTGATGGAGTAGCTTCCCTTGCTCTTGTGAGCGCTAGAGCAGCTCCTGCAGAGTTCATTTCCTTCCGACTAACCCTTTTCTCTAATCCAGAGCAAATCTCAGCAACCAAGTGGGGAAGAAAAGGATTTATGTGACCCATCTGTAAAATCCAGCCTGAAAGAAGAGAATGTAAAGGCTGCTGTTCCAGTGGTCTCGCAGGTCTCAGTGCTGTTTTGCTAAGTGCTTCTCCCGGCAGTGTGAGCGCTCGCCCCGCGGCCAGGACTGTGCTGCCCCTCCGCTCCCCTTGCAGGGCTCTCTGTATGTATTGGTCAGACACACTCCCCCACACGTGTCTGCAGGCGTGTTCCCCGGTGCTGCTGGACACCCTGTGTTCGCCCATACCTCTCAACCTCCCCAGTGCCGAGGGAGGAGTGTGCCTGCACGGCCCGGCCATGGGGGATGGCCCTGGCTGTAACGCTTGGAGCAGAGGCCAGGAGGTGGGATTTCCTCTGGCATCGGTGAGCTTAGAGCTGTTCCTAAGGGACAACTGGGTGTAGATTTCCCATGGCTTCATGGCAAGTGTGGCAATGGGACACATCCCCTCCGATGGCAGAGTTGAGAGGTATGTCTGTGTCTGGAGAAGAGTGGATGGAGGGAGGTCATCCCTTGGCTCTGGCTGTGCTGTCAATTACACTGACCAGGTCACCCTGAGACTCACCTGAGGCCTCTGGAGGGGCAGGTGGTGTCAGTGGGGCAGACTCACCACGGGGCAGCTGTTGGGCTGGACCTCCCCCCAGGGTGATGCTTCACAGGATGCTCAGTGGAATTGGCTCACTCCTCCTCAGTGGAATTGGCACCCTCCTTTGCTTCTCCCTCACTGTGCCTGGCTGATGGGCCCTTTCCTTTCAGACTCTTCTCTCTTTCTTTCCCTTGTTTGTTTTTTTTGAGTCACTGACATCCGATAGCCCTTCTTCTGAGCTCTTTCTGAATGTCTCCTGTCAGACCCATTGTTTTGCATCCATCTGCTTCCACCAGTGCACTGAAGTGCCTCCAAGCTGGCCAAGCTTTTTTTTTGTCTGACCGAGCCTTTTTGAGATGATTTATTGCCAACAAACTTTTGGCACAATCCAATGGAGTCGCCTTCTCTCCCCCAGCAAAGCCACTGCTGTCAGAAAGGTTTCGGTCTCCATGCTTGAGTTGTGTTTGACTCTACTCTGTGATGTTTGCTGCAGCCTTCCTCCTTCTCCTCCTCCTCCTCCTCCTTCTCCTGCTGCCGTGTCCCCGCCGGCACTGCCCCGCGGTGCTCACGGCCCCGTCTCTCCACGATTGTGTCTCCTTCAGAGAGCGGGCATGAGGGAGGGCACTGAGGAGAGGGTGAAACCGCCCCGGCACAGGGCCCCTGAGAGCGACACCGGTGATGAGGAGCCCGACCAGGAGAAGGACTCGGTCTTCCTGAAGGACAACCACCTGGCCATTGAGCGCAAGTGCTCCAGCATCACCGTCAGCTCAACCTCCAGCCTGGAAGCGGAGGTGGACTTCACCGTCATCGGGGACTTCCATGGCACAGCCTTTGAGGACATCTCCCGGAGCCTGCCCGAGCTGGACAAGGACAAGAGCGAAACAGAAGATGAAGGCCTGGTTTCCTTCCAGCATGCTGACAAAGTGGTTCCTGGACTGGAAGAGGATGTCAAAGGCAGGGATAAGGTCTCCCAGCCCAGCCCAGATGTCTCCCAGCCAGAGGTACACAGGGACACCATTCACCGGGACCGGCCCCGTGCCATCGTGCTTCCGTGTCCCTTGTGCCCAGCATTGCCTGGCAGATGTGCACTCCCGGCTGGCTTTGGGGAGCATGCTGGCTGCCACCCCCCATTCCTGCCTGGTGCACGCTGTGTCTGTCTTGCATGGCTCTGTCGCGGGCTTCGTGCATCTGCTAACCAGGAGAAGTCACTGTCACCTCTGTCCCTGCGTGTGGCTGCCCCACCCCAGCCCACAGCAGCATGTGCGCCGCAGGGAGGGCACATGGCACTAACCATTGGAGCTGTCCTCGTGTCCTGCATGAATTCAGTGACCAGTCTGTGTAGTGCAGAGCCATGTGCTGCCCACTAACCTCTCTGGTCATGCTGGGGCTGGGAGGGATTGGCCTCGTGGAGCCGCCCTAGAGCTCATGGAGGGTCACTGTGCTGGGAGGGGTCATAGCAGGGCTAACAAAATTGCATGTGCATGTGTATGGGGCTGAGTGCACTCATGGGGACGGAACAGCAGAACCAGCCCCAGCTCCATGTGGCCTTGTCTCTGTGCTGGGCCAAGGGCCATCTCCAGCCCACCCACCCAGGGCAGCCTCTAGCCCTACAGGTAAGTCCCCAGTGCTGGCCAGAGCTGCTGGGGTTAGTCCAGACCTAAAGCCAGGAAAGTGCTGCAGAATTAGAGAAAGACTGTCTCTAGGCAAGCCTGGAAATGCTGGTGTGGAGCTGTGGCCCTGGGGGATCCACTCCAGGGCCAGTGTGGGCAGGGGGCTGTTGGCTCAGGAGTAGAGCACTGGTAAAGCATACCCGGTGCAGGAGCCCTTGGCAGCTCCAGTTTCCTACAGCAGGGCAGTGCTGGCAGCCTGTGTCCCATTCCCCCCAGAGGCGGGGAGGCTCTCACACCCCAGGAGTACCCAGAGCCACCAGGAGCTGGTACAGATCACAAAATGGCTGCAGCACAGGCATGAAACTGGTTTGATGTGTCTCACTTGGCTTTTGAAGAACAGTTTGTCCTTCTCCATGGTGTCTATAAATGTATCCAAAAAATGCCAGGGACAGAGCAGCTGGCCTGATTTGGGGGTGTGGGTCACAGGGCACTGTGGGTGGTGCCTGTCTGCCCAGGGCAGCAGGCCAGCCCTGCTGTTTGCCCGGGTAGAACTCAATGTGACACTCACAGAATGTTGTGCGTGTGGCACCTGCGAAGGAGCGGGGCAGGGATACTTTGCCAGGGGCTGCTGCACAAGGAGCACAGAATTAGAGTGGCTGGGCTGGAAGGGACCTTAAAGGTCATCTCCTTCCAGCACCTTGCTGTGGACAGAGCACTCAGGGCTGTTGGCATCATGCCCTAGGGCCTGGCTCTGCTGACTCTCTGCTGTTCCTCCTGCAGCCTTCAGCCCCAAAAGCAGACGCTGTGACTGTGAAGAAGCCCGAAGCAGAAGGCTCCGCTCCCCATCGGGTCAGCACCACAGACACGGCCCAGGTGACATGGTGGCTCCCCAGAGAGGCTGAGCCCTGAGGCTTCCCAAAGCCTCAGCCCACCAAAGCCTGTCCCTGGCAGCAGCGCTGGGAGGGCGGGGGCTTTGTGGGGTGGTTGGGGGCCTCTGCTCACCCTTGGCTTGCTGAAGTTCCCAAAAAACACAGACTAAAGCCCAATCAGAGATATTGTCTGAGTGTCCCTGGCCCCACCTGCCATGCCTACAGTGAACATCCATAGTGGGTGACAGCAACCGGCTGTCTGTACCTTCACAGCCCTCCCTGGCTTCCTCTGGCAGCAGGATATGGCTGCATTGTCCCTGCAAGTGTCACGCACTCCCTGGGCCCCTCCAGGCTCACCTGGTTTCCTTTGCCCTGGCAGGTGGACGGAGACACCCCAGGCAGCTGGGACACCACCACCACCACCACTGCCCAGGCTGGCACCACAGAGACAGCGCTGGTCACCTCAGTAAGCAGGGCTGGCCCTCGAGGGTGGGGGAGCCACTGTCCCCTGCGGTCCCTCTGCTGCTGGGGGAGTCACCGGGGCCAGCTGTGCTGGGGGGACCCTGCCCCACTGGGGGTGTCTTTGGGGGGTGACACCTGCCACGTTTGCCCAATGCCAACATGAGCAAACGTACCCGTCTGCACTTCTTTCAGGATCACGGCACCAAGGCTGGCAAAGGGGCCGCTCCCACCACAGACCTTCGCTCCCTGTCACCGGTGAGGGGGGACCTGGTGCCACCAGCAAGGCCAAGTTGGGGAAGGCAACCCTGTGGGGCTGGGAGTGGGTGGGATTGGTCCCACTGGGCCCCCTGCTGTGTTCCCAGCACTGGCACCTGGCTGATGTGTTGGTACTGGGCAGGGAAGAAAGATGCTCAGAAGGTTGGGGAGGAAGAAGTCAGGAAACCCTAACCTGTGGGCTTTTTCCTATGCCAGATCCATAGGAGGACAATTCCCAAAAATACCCCAGTCCCTGGTGCATTGGTCTGAGATGCATTTAGCCCTGGGTGTCCTGCGGGGTCACCCAAGGCCAACCACAAAGTCTCCTGACTCCCAGTGGAGGTGGTGGCCACCTACCATCCTGCCCAGCACAGCCCTTCCTCTGGAAAGGGATTTCTCTACTCCACCCCTTCATTTTGATGGAGTCCAGCCTGGGCAAACACCTGCCTCAGGCTCATCCCTTTGTGCTGCAGGGAGAGCAGAGCTGGCACTGGGGCTGGGGTACCAGTGCATCCTTCCCAGCCTTCCTTCCCAGCCCTCCCAGCCCTTGGCATGCACAGAGGGATGGACAGAGACAGAGGCAGCCTGAGAACTCTGTGCTAGAGTGGCCCTGAGGGTGGGCAGGGAAGAGTCAAAAGCAGCCATGAGACCTTCTGCCCACTGCAGAGGCCCTCTCCAGCTGCTGTGGGCCTGGATACCTGTGGAAACCTCTCCCTTTCCCCCCCAAGACCTTGGTGCAGTTGGAAGCACCTCATTGCCTTTTTCCCTTGCTGTGCTCTCCCCTCCCATGCTTGGCTGAGTGGGTACATCCCAGTGGGAGGTCCTGGCTGGCTGGGAGCTGGGCTGGGGCTTCCCAGGATGTCCCTGAGTGCACTGCTCGTGTCCCGCAGATCTCGGGCGGCTCCGCTGGCAAGGAGGTGCTCACCAGCATATTCAGCGCCACTGCGGAAACGCTCTCCACCTCCACCACCACCCACGTTACCAAGGTGAGAGCAGCTCCAGGGCTTCCTGAAGGCCACTGGAATTAGGGGATGGGTGGATTTATATTGTGCTAGGTACAGCAGAAAGGGCCCCTCTCCTTCCAACAAGCCAAGAGCTGTGTGCTGTCCCATGGGAACGGCAATCCCGCGAGTGCTGTGTGCCCTGGGTGCTGCCTGTGCCATGCAGCCAGGTGTGACCACAGCAGGCAGGCACAGCCAGGGGTGTACATTCAGCCAGGGGCAGGCCAGGGGTGGGAAGTGAAGGAGACGAGGCTGCAGCACAGGGTCTCACCCATGGCCATCGCATCCCCAGATTAAATACATGCTTTTCTTCCAGGGAACGAGGGACAGGATGAGAGGAAATGGCCTCAAGTTGCACCAGGGGAGGTTTAGATTGGATATTTGGGAAAATTTCCTCACAGAAAGGGTTTCCAAGCACTGGCACAGGCTGCCCAGGGCAGTGGTGGAGTCCCATCCCTGGAGGGGTTTCAAAGATGCATAACTGTGGCACCTGAGGACATGGTCAGTGGTGGCCTTGGCAGTGCTGAGAGAACAGTTGGGCTTGGTGATCTCAGAGAGCTTTGCCAGCCTCAGTGATTCTGTGATTCTGTAAAGATAGCAGCAGCTCTGTGAGGGAGCTGAGCAGCAGGAGGGTGCTTGGCACCTGCCCCAGCCCTTCTCCTTCCCTGCTGGGGGCTGCTGTGTGCCACACTTCTCCCTGAGTCAAGGGCAGTGGGAGCTCTGCTGGATTACAGGACAGTTCCTGAGGGGATGCTGGTGCTGTTCCTGCTCCTGTGGCAGAGTTCCCTTGCCTGGAGCTGGCTGCTGGGACAGGACTGAGAGCTCTCCTTTTCCTCACGCAGACTGTGAAAGGAGGGTTCTCCGAGACCCGGATAGAGAAGCGCATCATCATCACAGGAGATGAAGATGTGGACCAGGACCAGGTAGGAGCAGGATGCTCTGCCTTTGCCCGCTTCTGGCTGTCCCTGGATGCAGCACTGCATGTTTCTACTTCTGGCTTAACCTGCTTACTGCTTTTGGCCAAAAACTGACCGTCGAGGCCCCAGACCTGTCCAGCAGGGTGGATTCCCACAGGTGCAGTGACCCTCAGGCCATCTCCCACCATGAAACCATGGCAAAGGTCACATCCCAGTGCAGAACAAAGTGATGGCATGAATTTTTTACAGTCATAAACACATTTCTAGGTGCCCTTTCTCTGTTGAAATACTCCAAAGTGACCCAGGTCACCTCTCTCTTCCAGCACAATCTCACTACAGATTGAGCCTCTCCAGGTGACGGTGCCTCAGTGTCAGAGGACAAAAAGTGACACACTTTTGGGATGAAATAACAAAGACTGACACAAGTCTTTAGGTCCACAGGGTCACTTTCCTGTTGCCTCACCCTTTGGGATTTGTTACTTAAGAAAAAAAATAAAGAGATAAAGTAATTAAAAGGCTCTGAAATAATTTTTAGAATTATAATAATGAATTTGATATAATTCCTGTAGATTTTTCTAGTGTTTTCCTCTGCCCAGGTTTCAGTAGCACATCTGCACAGAAAAACAGCAGAGAAAGGCAGCTCATGAGGGCTCTGAGTCATGGATGAATTCCCAATCATGCTGGATTCCCATGCTGGGCTTCAGCCTCTTCTGCCAGGCTGCTGTGGGTTCAGCTGTGAGCCCCTATCCTCCTGGAATCCCACTCTGCTCCCTGGAGTGCTACTCAGCTGCTTTCTGGCTGCAGTCAGGGTGCCTGATTGCAAGAGAGGGAGGATAAATGCTCTCTCTCACCCTTCTGCTTTCCAGGCACTGGCTTTAGCAATCAAAGAGGCAAAACTCCAGCATCCTGACATGCTGGTAACCAAAGCTGTGGTGTACAGAGAAACAGAGCCCTCTCCAGAGGAAAGGGACAAGAAACCTCAGGTAGGTGGAGAAGCTGCCAGGTGTGATTTACACCTGCTGGTAATGGTGTAACACGTCGCAGTCTCTGGTCCCCATCAGCCACAGATGCTGGCATGGTGGCTCTGGGCACGGCCACCTGGTTGTGGTCAGGAAGCCACTACCATGCCACTGAAAGCAATGCTGTAGATGTCACCCTGCTGTCCTGCTCAGCACAGGGCTCAGAGGCATTTGATGTAAAAAGGAAAGGACCTGGAAAGACCTCCTCATCCCCCTGGGGTGGGAAGGGAATAAGGGGACCTCAGGTTTGTGAGTAGGCTGAGGCACTTGGCTACAGGTTATGCAAAGCCAAAGTATCAGAACAATGTTAGCAGAAATGATAATTTCTTTATAAAAACTGTACAGGCTTTCGGTCCCACTCAGATCCCCAGGTTGAATTTTTATACACACACAGGTGTAGGCAGCAGCACACAAGGTTTGCACCTCCCTGCAGACACATCAAAGCTGTCACAGTCCCAGACACTTCTCTAGTACTTGGGGAGTCCTGCCCCACCCTAAATCCCCTCTTTGACCCCATTCCCCCTGTCCACCAGGAGATGCAGTTCCTCTGGGTTGACACAGCCACCAGACCCCTGTGTGGGAGCAGTGGGAACAGAGGAGGAGAGGAGAGGGAACAGTTGAGGGGCTCTGACAGCAGCCAGGCTGCAGGTGCTTTTGGAGAGGCTCCTCGGAACTGGGATTTTCCATTTCTTTATCATATGAAGGTTCTGATTGGCAGCTTTTAAGCCTGGAAAAGCGACCAGCAATGCAGCTGGGAAGGTCATGAGAGGCTGGTGGAGCTGCCTCACCCTGTCCCACAGTACAAACAAGTCCAGACATTCCTACATCCATAGGATCCACCCAGTTTTAGTTGAATGTCTTAAAGTGAGGGAGTGGCAACTCCCCTCATGTCCTTCATGCACCAACACCAGCCCAGAGCCTGAATTCCTGCTAATTACCAGAGCTCCTGCTAATTAAATGCAAACTGTGGCCCCAAGTGTTTGCAAAGGTTCTGTCCAGTGGATGGGGAGCCTCCATGGATTGGCACTCCATGACTTGGTCCTTTCCATCTGCCTTGCACAGGAATCTTGACCAACACGTTCCTGGAAGCCAACATCTGTATTCCAACCTGGAGAACAGGGGAGAAGGAGCCTTCATGCTGGATTTGTCAGCAAGACATAGACATCCTGGCTGCAATGTTCATGGCAAGAGACAAACATTTTTAAAAAAGGAATAACAAATATATTATATATATATATACATACCTACACACACACACATATATATATATATATATATATATAAACAGGAAACAAAATGCATCCTTGCACTGCTGCTACATGCTGGAAATGAATAGCAAACAACGCCACCAACAAACAAAGCCAACCCTCTGCAGATAAATTGAAGAATTTCCTGGATTAGTGATCAAATCAGATTTAAAAAGTCATAATAATAACAATAATCTTGGTAACAATACAATAAGCCACCATCTTGCATGTTACATGAAAGGACACACAATCATGAGTTCATTTGTTGCACACTGAATGGAAAGGAAAACTGCTTTGCAACAAAGCAAGTAAGCAAACTGAAGTAAAAAAACCACAAGCAGAAGCAAAACCCTTCCCCACCTCTGGAAAGAAGAGAGAAAAACATTCAAGTTATGACCTTAGAGTTATTTTCCAATTCGCAAGTGTCATTTCACCCTTCTCCTCATTCCATGCTGGTTTTTTGCATTTTTGGGGGTTCTGTTAACTCCTCCCACTTCCCTTCCTTATCTTCTCTGTGCACTTGTCCAACCTCTTGTTCTCTGAAGGTATTTAGGAATGGGTTTCATTTCAAACAAAGGAAATGATATGTACATGGTTTCTCATCTCTATCGAGCAGCCTGTGGGGTTTCATATGGATGTGCATTTCAGTTCTGTATATTATTCTATATAACAGAGGGGGAGGGAGGGAACAATGCTGAAATAATTCAACAGTGCTGGTACGGATGATGCCAACATTTTAAAATGGTTAACTCTTGGATTGACTGTGGTTGGTGTACTTGGAGACTCTTAGATCACACGTGGGACTCTGAGTCCCACAGGAAGGAATGGGAAAGGTTTTGGCCGCTGCTGGCTGGGGGGGAAGGGGAGAGGGTGAGGGACAGGAATGTCCTGCTGGTGATCTGTGTGGTGGTGAGGTTTGGAGGGGCGGCGGTCACCTGGAGGGGCACGGAAGGCTCCAGCTCCAACAGCCGTAGGCAGGATGGGCTCCCAGGATGGGCTGCTAGCCCCCCAGAGCCACGGGGTCAGCTGGGAGGTGGGAGCCACAGGGCTCGGGGCTCCCCTGCAGGAGCCCTGCCGGTGGGTGGGGTGGATTTGCTTTGTTTCTGGATCCCAGTAATGGAGGCACTTGAGTTTTGTAGTAGGGTCAAAGGCAGAGGGGCTGTTTGTGCCCTGCCTCCCCCACTACCAGAGGTGTGATGGCACAGGGCCGGGGACAGCACTGGCAGGGCCGTGGCAGTGCTCCCCTGTCTGCCCAGGGATGGGCAGTGCAGGGAGCATGCTGTGTCCATCCCTGCAGAGTGTCCCTAGCGTCCCAGCTGGATGGGAGAGCCCAGGAGGTGTCAGTGGAGCTGCTCCCAGCTCAGCCTTCAGACACAGGCTCCTCCAGGGCTGCCTTGGGAAGGGGATCGTGGGCCAAGCCCAGGGCCTCATACACTGTGAACCAGGCAGTTCAGGTAGGCTCCCAACCAAAACCAGAAAGGAAAAGAAAGGAAAGAAATGGGTTTCCTTCTTGGAATTGTCTCTAGCTCCTGCAGAAACAGAAGGGCCCATGATTCTGCACCATTTTGCCTTTAGTCTCCCACCCCTGACACAGGCTGTGCCCAGGACCAGGTGTGTTCTGCCAGGCCCTGCCAGGGCTCGCAGGATGCCCGAGCAGGAGCGCCTGAGTCATGAGGATGCCGTGGGCAGACCCTGCTCCCACCTGCATTGTCCCAGCAGGGAGCTGCTCCCTGGCACTGCTCACCCGTGAGTGTTCTCCTGGCAGAGAGGTGTGGAAGGAAAGGGGCTGCTGCCAGTGCCAGTGCCCATCCCCAGCTGCCAGCCACGCACCTCCAGGGAGCACAGCTATAGCCTAACAGCACTTAGGGCAGTTGCAAAGAGGCTCCTTTTCTCTCGTTTGTTTTCCCAATGCACCCAAACTAGCCGTACCCAGCAGTGGCACTGCCAGGAGTGGTTGGAGGGCGTTCACCCGTACCTGGCACAGTTCAGGGTTGGGGGAGTCCACCTGGCTGGGGCACCTCCACAGCCCACCCAAGGCTGCTGTGACCCTACAGAGTTGCTTTTGGGGCTGTGCCCAGCCTGGGAAGCAAAGGTTCCCATGGGATTGAGCAGCCTTACAGAGTGAGGCTCCCTGTGCGCTTGGGCTGCCGTGAGTTTTGTTTGCAGTGAGCAGCCCCTGGCTCCCACAGCGTGTTCATGGGTGGCACTGTCAAAACCTTTTTTTTTTTTTTTAAAAAAAAAAAAAGAAAAGGAAATAAAAAAAGCTCACTGCTTGTTCTCCTGGCGAGGTGTGGCTTACTGCTGCTCAGCCCCAGCCTGCCCATCACCACGCTCTGTTTCGGATAGCTGGCCACTGCTTGTTTTCTTCCAGGGGCCTTTTCTGTGGAAGGGGGTGGGAGACATGAGTGCCTGTTTTTACCCAATCCTACAAATTCATTCTGAACCTGGCCTGCAATTGCATGAGTAATAATAACAGTAACAATAATAATAATAATATTTATTTTTATTTGAGAAGCACCTTACCGACCAACTGCAACGCTCTGTTGTTCCTTCACTAACTCTCCTTTTCTCTTCCCTTGTTCTCCTTCTCCCCCTTTGGTCATACTCCTTTTCAGTGCTCAGTGGTGTATGCGTGTGTGCTCACTGTTCTTGTATTCAATAAAAGTGAAATAAATGTGTTTGATGCTAAATCAGCCTTGGGCCTCAGTGAACTCTTTCCTACTGAGAGGATGGAGAATTGAAGGGGGAACCTTGCAACGGGAGCACTGCACATGGAAATACTGGGCTTTGTGTAAAGAGAAGAATTTTCTGTGGAAATCACAGAATCCCAGAATGGTTTGGGCTGGAAGGGAATATAAACCTCATCCTGTTCCATCCCCTGCTACAGACAGGGACACCTTTGACTAGACCAGGCTGCTCCGAGCCCCATCCAACCTGTTCTTTGACACTTACAGGGATCAAGGGGCAGCCACAGCTGCTCTGGGCACCCTGTGCCAGGGCCTGACCTCCCTCACAGGGAAGAATTCCCTCCCAATATCCCACCCATCCCTGCCCTCTGGCAGCGGGAAGCCATTCCCTGTGTCCCTGTGTCCTGGCATTCCAGGCCCTTGTCCCCAGTCCCTCCCCAGCTCTCCTGGAGCCCCTCTGGGCACTGGAAGGGGCTCTGAGTTCTCCCTGGAGCCTTCAGTTCTCCAGCTGAGCACCCCCACCTCTCCCAGCCTGGGTCCAGAGCAGAGGGGCTCCAGCCCTTGGAGCATCTCCACGGCCACCTCTGGACTCTTTCTAACATCTCCACACCCCTCCAGAGCTGCAGAGCCCGGAGCTGGGCGCAGTTCTGCAGGTGGGCTCTCAGCGCACCGTGGGCAGATGAAGATATTGCCGGGTCGGGAGCTGCGGCTGCTGGAGCCGGGGGCGGCTTCGTGTGGCAGGTGCTGAGCGTCGGACACAGCGCGGCGCAGCGAAGGTGCTTGCGAGAATGCTCGGGATGCGGGGAGGTGCTGGGAACTGCCCATCTCTGGGGACCCCGAGCCTGCCTGTTGTCCTGGAAGGCAGGATGTGGTGCTGGGACAGTGTCTGTCCTTCTAAGGGTTTGTGTGTCACAATTAGGGTCCCCGTGTGTCTCTCCCGGGGGGTCTCTCGGTCCATCAGTCCCAGGCACGGCTCTTGTCCGTCTGTCCCTCTGCGGGGCTGGGAGCACGGGGGCCCAGGGGAATAGCAGGCAGCTGGAGGGCCTGGGGATCGGCTTTGGGGACAATGGGTCAGCGGGGAGCAGCCGCCAGCCACGGAGAGGTGAAGAGGAGCAGCGCCGGGACGGGGGCTTGGGATGGGCGGTGGGGACAGGGACCGAGCAGGGACCGAGCCGGAGGCATGCTGTCCACCGGGCACCGCTGCAGCGGCCGGCCCGGGGAGCTCCCCGCGCTCGGGCGGGCCGTGCAGGCCGGAGGCTCCTCCCGCCGCCGTGCCCGGAACCGCCGGGCCCGGATATCCGGGCAGGGCCGCTCGGCGCTCGGTGCGGCCCGGCCATGGCGGCCCTGCGGTCGGACCCCGAGCTGGCCCGGCAGCTCTTCTTCGAGGGCGCGGCCGTGGTGGTGCTGGACGTGCCCGAGGGCACCGAGTTCGGCATCGACTACAGCGCGTGGGCCGTGGGGCCGCGGTTCCGCGGCGTGAAGATGGTGCCGCCGGGGCTGCACTTCGTGCACTGCAGCGCGGCCGGCGCCGGCGGGCGGGACGCGGGGCCGCGCTCCGGCCGATTCCTCAGCCTGCGGCGCCGCGAGGTGCGGGTGCTGCGCTGGGACCCCGCGGGCGAGGCCGTGCGGCCCGAGCCGCCCGAGCAGGGCGAGGCGCTGCGGGACAGCCTGCGGGAGCTGGACCCCTTCCTGGGGCCCTACCCCTACGAGACGCTGAAGAAGTGGGTGTCGCTGAGCAACTTCATCAGCGAGGCGGCGGCCGAGGAGCTGCAGCCCGAGAGCGGCCAGATCTGCGCCTTCGCCGAGGTGCTGCCCGAGGCGGCGGGGCGGCACACGCGGGACCGCGCCGGTCAGCGCCGGCCGCCGCTGGGCGCCGAGTGCCGCAGCTACGCCGAGGGCCTGGCCCGGCTGCCCCGCATGCGGCCGCGGGCCGGCACCCAGATCCGCTTCTCCGAGCTGCCCCGGCAGGCCTTCCCCGACGGGGCCACCCCCGAGGAGATCACCCGGCACAGCATGGACCTGAGCTACGCCCTGCAGCGGGTGATGGAGCAGCGCTACCCCGGCCGGCCGCTGGGCCTGCTCGGTGAGCACCGCCCGGGAAAATGTCATTTCTGTGCTCCGGGGTGGAAATGTCATTTCTGTGCTCCGGGGTGCAGCCTGTGCCTGTTCCCTGGCGTGCCGAGCGGTCTCTTCAGTGCAGGAAAGAAGCCTGTGGAGTTTTTAGCAGCCCCAGGGGCTGTTGCCATGGTCTGGAGCAGGCTGAGGCCAGAGCTGCAGCTCCTCCCGAGGGGCAGCTGCGATCTCTCTTCTGTGTGACCAGAGAGAGCACCCGAGGGAACAGCTGGAGCTACCAGGGGAAATTTAAGTTGGATATTAGGAAAAGGTTCTTCCCCAGAGCTGCTGGCACTGCCCAGGCTCCCCAGGGAATGGGCACGGCCCCGAGGCTGCCAGAGCTCCAGGAGGGTTTGGACAGCGCTGCCAGGGGTGCCCAGGGTGGGGTTGTTGGGGGGTCTGTGCAGGGTTGGGGCTGGGCTGGATGATCCCTGGGGGTCCCTTCTCACTCAGGATATTCTGTAATTCTGTTCTGTGACTCTCTGATGTGGCTACATGGTGCTGCAGCCCAGATTGCCCCTGATGAAGTCAAAAGCAGCTGTCACAGGTGGCCCTGGTGTCTGGCACCTTACCTGTTCAGGGAACCTCTTGAGGACATACCTTACAGAGTCCTGGGAGCATCGAGTGGGGATGGGCACCCCCAAACAACAGTTCCTGTTGGGCTGGGCAGGGGCTATGGGCCTGATTCCTGCTGCAGGGACCGGCCCCTCCTGGCCCAGCTCCATGTGTTCCATGTGCTGCTGGTGACAGTGGCAGTGCCCAGGCTGTGCCACCCCTACTGTGGGGACACCACACCTCCCAGAGCTCGACTGCTCCCCACCCTATTTTGCAACCTGTGATACAAATAAATGCTGGGTTTATGGAGGTTCTGGAGCAGGGGTTTGTTTTGTTGCAGGATGGAGGGAGGAGCCCTCTCAGCTGGAACCCAGGTTTGGAATAAACCTTTTTTTGTCCCTTCCATTTTTTTGTATGTTAACGTTAAACAATTTATTCTTTGTCAAAATTACCAAAGACAACTGTAGGATGTAGAGAGAAAAAATTACCTTAGGGAATGGTGGCAAAGCAGCCGTTACCAAGCATCCAGTGTGATGAACCTTGGCTCTTAATTCAACAAGGCAGACACACTCGTTGAGGCACTGCTGACCTCTCCCAGAATTCCAGGACAGTAGTGTTTGCAGTCCCATGTGGTGCTGGACACTCAGCACAGGGAGGCTGAGCACTCACAGAATAACAGCAGGGTCTGCCTTGATGTTTGGGCTGTTGTTTGGTGTTGTTTGCTGTCTGTAGAGTCCCTCTCCAGTGCTGATAATCACAGTTACAGGTGACCTGCCCTGTCCTGCTTTGCTTTGCTCCAGCTGAAGAGCAGCACAGGGTCAGTGTTTGAAGTGTGAATGCACTTTGCAAAAGCCAAACCAGAACTTAGAAATCATTTGCAGAGCTTTGCAGAGGACACATTCCCAGGATATCTGTTTAGTCTTACGTGTTTTGTTTTGTTTCCCTTCTCTGAACCCACACAGCTGAGCTGCAGTTTGCTTTCATCTGCTTCCTGATTGGGAACGTGTATGATGCCTTTGAGCACTGGAAGAGGCTCCTGAACATCCTGTGCCGCTCAGAGACTGCCATAGGGAAGTACCAAGACCTTTACATCAACCTCATTTCTGTGCTCTATCACCAGCTCAACGAGATCCCAGCAGATTTTTTTGTGGACATTGTTTCCCAGGACAACTTTTTAACCAGCACCTTACAGGTGTGTTTGGGGCTGTTCCCTGGGAAATGGAGTGGGAGGGAGGGCATCCATCACATCTGGGGAGAAACTGCCAAAGGAATTGAGCTGTATGGGAGATGGGAGCCTGTCTGAGCACACAGGGCTTTACTTTGACTTTTTCCCTCTGTTATTCAGCAAGAGCTTCAGCTCAACAGCTACAAAAGAGGCTGGGCAAGTGCAGTGTGGTGTCTGTTTGTTTAATTTTTCCAAAGTGCCGTTCATTCTTCAAAAGAAAAAACAACACGCAAAACTTTGGCATGAAGGACTGATGATGCTGATTTTTGGAATGGTTTGCTCAGTGTGCAGGGAAGCTGCAGCAAGGCTTTATTGAGCTAAGGGCAGTGATGGTGTTTAAGAAGTTTTTCCATTGCTTAGCACACCTGAGGATTTCCTGTAGTCACGTTCTTCTCCAGAGGGAATTTATGGTTACTCCAAAATGCAAAATATGCTGTCTCTGCTGAGACAGCTGGGGCAGGTCTGTGCCTCAGCCCCAGGGAAAGCAGTTACCCACTGATGGTGACCATGCTGGCAGTGCAGCAAACTGGCTCAGTTTACAAAAAAAAAGCCCAAATCAGACACACTGATAAAGCTGAGCCATGGGAATCAGCCCAGCAGGAAGCTCTGCTGCAGGTGCAGTTCCATTCCTCTCCTTGCTGACCCCAAGTTCTTGCTGTACTTCTGGGGAAGGTGAAGGTATTTGGGTTTAATTGCTGGGTAAAATATTTGGGGAAGCATTGCTTTAATCAAGTGGCTTTCAGATTTTTCAGTTGTGATTCTTACAAGTCTTGGAAGGGTTTTAATTTACATTTTATTTCTGTTGCTGGATTTTTTTCCATCCCACTACAGGACTGGACAGCCCAGGTGTGTTTGCAGCACGCTCAGAGCAGTGCTGTCAGTTCACAGCAGTACCCAGAATATGGCAACCAGCCATTCTCTCTCCCTGAAGAGAATTTAGGAATCCCTTATTGCTGCTTCTGGCTGCCTGAGTCTTGTCCATCCCTGGGCTCCCTCAGCAGGAGCTGTGCTGGTGTCAGGATCACCCTTAAGCCCTGGCAGGAGTCACCACATTCCCAGTGACAAAGAAAAGCCTTGCAAACTGAGGCCCTCCTCACTGAGTTCTCCACTGCTCTGCTCCCATGGGATTTCCCTGAAGTGGGGCCAGGGAGGCTCTGGGCTTTGCCTTACCCTCACTTCACACAGAGATTTCAGAATTCTCTGCCTCAGCTGGCCCTGGGCAGATGCTCAGAGCTGTGGGGAGGGCATTGTCTCTGCAGCTCCTGCTCAGCTCTGGAAGCAGCAACTTTATTTTTGGAGTTTGATCCAAGGCAAGAAGAGCACAGCACAGCCACTAGTGACTCTATCCCCTACCAGTGCTTAAAGAAAAAAAAACAAAAAAAAACAAAAAAAAACCCCAACAAAAAACAACAACTTTTTGAAATAATAATTTAATGTGCAGTTCATTGAGAAGAAGTGGGAAGTATAATCTTCTAATCATTTTTTCCCTACCAGCAGCATTGCTGTGTAAGAGTTCTGTTAGAAAGAGGCAGTTTTCCAGTAGAATGAGCAAGAAAAAGGCAAATATTCATCCACAAAGCAGAGAACTTTGCTGCTCATTGTCAGTGTTTTATCCAGCTTTCAGTAAATAAGAGGCTGTGTTTTCCCCAGAGGAGATTTCTTTTTATGGCAATTACTTTTGGATCACAAGTTCAGGAGGAGCAGAACCAGGCTGGGCTGGGCTCTGGGGCTCAGTGCCCTGTTCATCACACAGGTGATTTCCCCTGAGGTCCAGCAGAGGCTGTGAATTTGTGATGTGTTAATAGGTTTGTGTTTGGGGGTGGAAGGCAGAGGTTCCTCCACACTTCAGCACCCTCTGCACAAGGGAATAACCAAGCTTTTTCCAGAGAGCTCCCATTTCTTTCTGGCATTCAAGGTATTTTCATTAAGTTTCCTCTGTATCCTGAAGTATTGGTAATACCATATTACAAAAATGCTTTGGGAGATCTCTACCCATGGAAATGAGGAGTGCAATTATTTGCTGGCCTTTTGGACACTTGCTGGAAATTTGCCTACTCGTATTTGAATTTTTTGAAATGCCTTCTGTCAGGACATTTTCCTTAGCTCACCCTTTGGGATATTTCAGAATTCCACAGCACAAATTCAGTTACAAACACACTCCTGCTTCAGACAGAGTTCTCACCTGAGTGCAGATGTGTGTGATGCTGACTCAGTGGTGTGAAGGCAGGATGGGCTTGGGCTGTGAGGTGAGAAGTGTGGGCTTTGATTGGGTCCCCCCAAAGCTGCAGTAGTCCCGGGGTGTAGATCCCAACCTGGCTCTCTCCTGGTGCTCCCTGGTGTCCCTGCAGGGAGGAGGTCCCCAGCTGGTGCCATGGCTGGGCTCTCGCTGACCTCTGCTCTTTGTTTCAGGTGCTGTTCTCCTGCACGTGCAGCTCTGCTGTGGATGAGGCTCTGAGAAACAAGGCTGAGAAGTTCAAGGCTCACCTGACAAAGAAATTCAGATGGGACTTTGAGGCAGAGCCTGATGACTGTGCCCCTGTGGTTGTTGAGCTGCCTGAGGGTGTGCAGGTGGACTGAGCCAAAGGCCCCCTTAGGAGCAAACAGCTTCTAAAATGATCCTTTCCTTCTCTTCTCCAAGCTTACCATCTTCTTAAAGGCTGTGTCTGGAGCTGATCTTCTTTCTGCTGGAGAAGCAGATGTGGGAAACCCAGGAGGATGCTGAGCTTTGTGAGGAGCCCAGAGGTGTTGGAGGAGTTTGAGTGTTGCCACGTGGCAGGTTTGGGCGTGTTGGGGTTTTCCCAGCCCTTCTGCAGCATCTCCTTCCAGAACACAAGCCACAAACAAAGTCACAGAATCATTAAAGTTCCAAAAGACCTTTTGATGTCATGGAGTTCAGCTCTAAACCTGACACTGCCACAATCCTCCTGCACTCAGCTGTCCTCTGCATCCCTGCTCCTCTCTCCTGCTGGGCTGGAGCCATGCTCTGCTTGGGGAGCACCTCTGCTTTAGGGGTGTGTCTTGGTTTGAACAGCCAGGTGTCTGCTGAGGAAGGCAGGAGCCTCCCCTGAAATGGAAAAAGTAAATGCTCTCCCTCTGAATTGTCACAATTTTAAAACTAAGAGGCTCTCAGACAAAGATGTGGGACTAGGAATAACAGTTCTTTTATTAGAAAAAAAAAAAAAAAACAGTAATACAAAACACCACTGCCAGAGTCAGAGCAGGCCCTGTCCCCCTGAGTGTCAGGGTGGTGGCACAGTCCCATCCCATGGGGGCTCAGCCCTCCTGCAGTGCCAGCTGTGCTTCTGCTGGAGCAGAGATCCTGCACAAGGCTGCAGTTTTCCTCTGAAGCTCCAGGGCTGCTGGAGATGGGCCTGCTCTTCCTCTGGCAATGCAGGGCAGGAGAAAGCTGCTCCTCTGGGAATGCAGTGGGCAAAGGCTGCTGTGCTGTTCCAGGCTCAGATTGTATCCAGGTAGGAATGCTTGGCTCCTGCCCTGGCCGGAGCATCTCCCCATGGGATGCTGGAATTTGATCAGCCCTGCAGGGACACTCACTGGCCATGAACAGCAGAGATCTCCTGGAGGGAGGATTGGCTGTGGGACAGATCAAGAGAACTGCCCAGTGAACAGCAGAGAACTGCCCCAGCTCTGACAGATGGGAAATAGGATACACAGCCAGCTAAGCCTGAGACAGGGTGTAAGCCCATGGGGTGGTTCTGGCAGCCCAAACCCAGGCTGGAAGCTGATGTCCAGCTCTTCCTGGGCTCGTGTTGCGGTGCTGTGACCATGACAGTTGCACTGCTGTGTTGGTGCTCTTGGTGCTCACTGTGATTTGTCTTCTGGGGAGGTGGCTCAAAGCCACAGCAAACATTCCTCCAATTTCATACACCGAGCACCTCAGTGTCTCATTCCTGTTCTTCTCATTTTTTTAAACCCTTTTGTATTTACTGCTGACATAGTTTTGCGTGGTGTAAAAGGAAATACTTACTGGACTGTAGTCACCAAGGTGTTAAAGAACAGAGCCAGCAGGAGATAAAGGATCAAATTTCCATGTGAACTGGATCCGCTGTTGTGTTACAACTGGAAATCCTGTGGTTTTGCTCAAAAACAGTGACTGAAAATTAACAGTTTGTAATGGCCAGGTTCCCATGATGAACTGCACTTTTAGCAGCTGAGGAAAGAGAATATAATTGTACTTGCATTGTGGTGGGTTTTTTCTTTTTGTAAGGTCATAGGGACAGCTGATAGCAGAATCCCAGAATGGTTTGAGCTGGAATGGACCTTACAGGCCATTCTGTGTCACTGCTGCCATGTGCAGGAGCACCTTCCACTAGCCCAGATTGTTCCAAGCCCTGTCCAGGCTGGCCTTGACATTCGCAGGGAACAATTCCTTCCCAATATCCCATCTAACCCTGCCCTCTGGCAGTGGGAAGCCATTCCCCTTGTTCCTATCACTGTCTAACTTTATAAATGTCCTTGTCCCTCTTTATAAGCCCTCTTGTATCTCCTTTTATCTCTTATTATTTATTATCTCTCACTAGACCACAGCCCAGGTGGGGAGGAGCCAGGCCATGGGGCCACTGTCCTTCTGTCCTTCCTTCCTTCTAGGAAACAGAAACAGCAAAGCCTCAGCTAAATGCAGGTGGAGGTGCTGAGAATCCAACATGATCCCACTGCACACTGTTAGGGAAAGGGAAGGGCACATAGGGAGCAGCTTGTTGGATGTTTACACAGTGGGGATATAAATTTTGTGGGGGAAAAGAGAGGGAGCCAGCAGGAAGGAAGGGTGTGTGTAAGTGGCAGCACGGCATGGAGGAATGTTTTCTTGTCCTCCTGAAGGTGATGATAATGCTGCACCTTCCTGCAGCTGAGGTGAATGTTGTTATTCAGAAGCCAAGGAGAGCCTTTGGTAAATACACACTGCTGCAAGGCAAGGAAGTGGAATTGGGGATGTGTTTGCAGCTCTGGGTCCCTGCTGGGTTGGGCTCAGGAGCATTGTGCAGGGGCACTGAGGCGTGAGCTCCATTCTCCTCCTGCTCCTGGGGAGAGCTGTCCGGCTGTCAGGCCGTGCCAGGGGGGCAGACTGGCACCATTCCTGCCTCTGGGCTGTGCTTCCCTGCAGGCTGGACTGGAGCAAAGCCCTGCCTAGCCCAGGTGAGGCTGATCCAGTGGGATTCAGCAGTGGTGTGAGGTGGGTACCCCATGGCTGCACTGACCCTGCAGTCACTGTGCAAAGCCCAGAGCAGGGGTACCCAACCCCAGACTGCTCTTCGTTCCATCTCCCTGCTCCACAGGCTTGCTGGTGTTGGACAAACCAGAGTTTTCAGTCTCAGGGACAGTTTCCTGGTGTGGGGCCTCTGGCTTGTCCTGCACCATGGATTGCTGCTGCTTGTTTCATCCACCTGCAAATCCAAGCATGAGGAATGTGCTGCCCTCCTGTCACAGTGTGGCACAACTCCCTTTTTGTTGGTGTGATAGATGAGGAATGAGATGGTTGACTCTCACAATTAAAAGGCAAATATCCTGTGTATATGTTAGGAGAAGTTTTATAGATTTATAGTTGTGTTTTAGCGCCTTGTGTTGTTATCAGGGCTGGCCTGGGTTTGGGACATTTGGGAGGGTCAGTTCGTTATTATGGCAGCACCTGAGCTCCAATCAAGATTTAAGGAAGTGATTTCCACCACTGGACAGTGAAGAAGGAGTTGATGGACAGAACTTTGACAGGGGCTAAAGGGTTAAAAGGCGAAACCTCCATTGTGTGGGTGAGCACGTGGTGAGGAAATCCTCTGCTCCAGCGCTGTAATATTTTCTCCATTTAGTCTTCTGTTGTATTTTTGATAAAGTTTTAATAAACCTTTAAAATGTTTTGAAATTAGTATAATTTCTCACACTGGGGAGAAATTTAAAAAATTAAAGACATATAAAGCTTCACTTAATCTCAACTGCGGTGTTGCTTGGGCCACTCCCCCATTCTGTTGATCTAGAAGTGTGGTGTGTCCTTAGAGTGTGGTGTGTCCTTTCAACAATTGCCTGACTTGTGGGGGAATAGGGAATTCCAAAAATGTGGCCAATTTTTGAGCTGTGTATGTGGGGCCATTGCTGTTCTGATGGTGACTTCCCTGTTACCCTGACCGCCCCTGCCCACTGCCAAGGCACCAGGCAGGGCACTGGTGTCTCTTGGGGTGGCCTGTGCCCGACTGCGCCCTGGCACTGGGCATCTCTCCCGGTGTGGTTCTGCAGCTCAGGCTGGCTTTGTGCAGCTCCGGGGCAGCAGTGCCTGCAGCCCTCCAGCAGCGCTGCTTTGTGGGGTGTCAGATGTGAGCCACGGAGGTTCTGGCTCTCTAAAAGCAAACTGAAGGGGAAAGGGAGCAGGTGGGAAGGTGCAGAAAGCTTGGCAGTGTTGTGGTTTGGAATCTGAAGTCAGCTCAGTGTTAGTTTTTTTTTAACCAGCAGCTCTTTCTTGGGGCTTTCTCTCGTCCTGCTTAAGGGTAAATTGAATTTCTGTTCTTTGCTCAGTGTTTTGCTGTGGCAATCCTGCCTCTGTCCATTGTGCAACAGTTCCAGTCTCTTTCTGGTTTTATTAGGTTTTTCTAATTAGAAAAATTAGGGGTTTTACCGTTATTAGGTTTTTCTAATTCTCTTAGGTTTTTCTATTAGGTGTTTGTTATTATTGTACCCTTTTCTCCAGAAATAACACAATAGAAATCCATTTGTGCCTCCAACAGCTCCCAGGAGGGAGAGGTTTTCCAGGGTGTCTTAGACACACACCACCTTTGTTTGGAGCACTGTTTATATCTGCTGTGCTTTGGCAGCTGGACAGGGCCTGCCCCAGCTGCTGCAGATGGACTGGCTGGCACCAACCTCCTGGAACATGGAAAAAGATGGAGTGGAGCTCCTTGATTCCTCTCTCTGAGAAGGAAATCATTTACTCCTGGTACTGCTGGTAATTGTCAAACAGTCTCAGTGGCTCGTTGGGCAGCCCTGCTCCTGCAAAAGGGATGTGCTGGCTCTGGCCATTCCTTCCTGCCCTGCTCAGCTCTTCCACAGCCTCTCCTGCTCCCCTCCAGGAGCCTCCTGTCCTGCTCTGTGCTGGCACCTGGGAGCTGCCCAGGGAGACGAGCGTGGCACGGACCGGGCAGGGGCAGGGATGGGGGTGGGGATGCGGTGGGGATGCCCCTCGGAGCCTGGGCTGTGCCGGAGCCCGGGACGCTTCACTGCAGGGGCCTCATTAGGACAGCGCTAACGAGCTGCAAGGCAGCCTCCATGCAAATGAACCCCGTGTGGGTTAATCAATGGGAGGAAAAATCCCTGCGGCCGCTGCTCTGGGTGCCCTGGTGCCGCTCCTGCCCTGCCCGTGGAATGCCCTGCATCCTGCAGGGCTGGCACCTTCCCCTGGTGCCCTTGGCCACTGCAGCTCGAGGGAGCCATGGGCTGGGAGCCAAGGCCTGAGCCACAGCCCCTGCCAGGCCCTGGTGGGGCGGGAATGGAGGGCAGGGAACGAGGCTCCCTTCCCTGGCTCCATCCCGGGGCAGTGCCCGCTGCGGGCAGTGCCCCCCGTGTCCCGCACGGAGCAAACCCGGAATGTGTCACAGCGCTGCTGGGACACCTCCAGAGCCCTGAAGCCACAGCCTGGAATGTTCCCCCTCGCTGGGAGAGCTGCAGCTCTCCCAGGGCCAGGCAAGGCTGCCCTGGCAGGAGGAAGGTGCCAGCAGGTGCCAATGCCCCTCCAGTGCCCCGCTGCAATTTGCTCACGTGTCTGCCTGGACAGATGATGTCTCCTTCCAGCACAGCCATTAAATAATTCAGGAAATCAGCTGGTGTTCGTAAAGGAGGGTTAGTGAAGAGTGGGAAGATGAGGGAGGGAGCCTGGAGCCCCTCAAACCCCCTGGGCTGGAGGTTGGGGTGAGGGTTAGGTTTGGGGGGCACTGTTTGCCCCTGGCATGTGTGGGGCTCCCCAGAACAGGTGTAGTTTTATCCTGTGCTAAAGGATTTTTAGCATTTTTTAGTATTGCCCCCCCGCAAAGGGCAGGTTTAGCCACATTTGTTGATTTTTAATAGCAAAAGCTGCTTCTCCCCCCAGCTTTGAAGGCTGTGCCTGCACACCTTGGGGGAGGGCAGCATAAAGAGGATTACTGTGATTTTTATACATTACAGTAAATACAAAAGCAGGTTTCAAGCTTCTAAATAAATAAATAAAATAAAAGGAAGTTGTAATTGGTTTTATTAAAAAATCCCTGATTTCTCCCTCAGCTGAGGAGCAGCTGGAAGTGCAAGGAAGAGCCTGGAGCACTCAGGAAAGCTTAACCTGGGTGTAGCTGTGGGCACGCAGGAGGCTGCAGAGGTTTGGAAAAGAGGTGTGTCATGGATAATATTGAAAAAGCTGGGTTTGGAAGAGACACCCCTTCCCAGTAGATGTGGATTTGTGCAGGTTTCAGATGATGCATGAAAAAAGAGCTGTTTCTTTAGACTGGACAGAATTGGGGATTATTTTTGCACTTGAGCAAGAAAAAAGGTGGCCATGTCTGTTGGGAAAGGGTCTCTGGGGGACAGGAATTTCTTTGGGAATCTGACCTGTTTTATCCTGTCAAGATTTTTTTTTTTTTTTTTTTTTTTTTTTTTTTTTTTTTAAATGAAAATGTCTTTGTTTAAACAAAAGCATGAAGTGACAGGACAAGGGAATGACTTCCCACTGCCAGGGAGCAGGGTGAGATGGGATATTGGGAAGGAATTGTTCCCTGTGAGGGTGGGGAGGCCCTGGCACAGGTGCCCAGAGCAGCTGTGGCTGCCCCTGGATCCCTGGCAGTGCCCAAGGCCAGGCTGGACAGGGCTGGGAGCACCTGGGACAGTGGGAGGTGTCCCTGCCCATGGCAGGGGGTGGGTTGATCTTTAAGGTCTCTCCAACCCAAATCACTCTGGGATTCTAAACAGGGGGAATTCCCAGAGATTGTTTTTCAGGAGTCAGTGTTGGTTGCCCCAGGCCAGCCAGGACAGGAATTCCCGTGGGATTCTGCCCTTGTTGTGCCATTAGCTCATCCCCTCCCTGGCCTGGCTAGAAGCTGGTGAGCTGAATGTCCCAGGATCAGTGCTCTCAGTGGTGGGGGTTCCTCTTGCTTCCCCAAAAATCCCTTTCCATGTGTGCTGGGAGGGAGGGGCTGCCTGTGCTGCCTTTCTGGGGAGAGTTCCAACGAGCAGCATCCTCAGGGGCTTCAGATCCAACTTTGCAGGTAAAATTTGGCTGGCAGGAGCAAATGCTGGCTGCAGAGAGGGAAAGCTGCTGTGTCAGAGCAGGAGAGGGACCTCTGGGTGGCTCCATCCTCACAGGTTTGGCAGTGGATGTTGGGATTTCTGCATCTGTGCTCCAGGAATGTCTCTGTGTTCCTGCTCTGTCGCTGTGTTCAGCAGGGAATCCTGGTGCTGCCTCACACAGCTGGCAGGAGACAGCCCCACTGCAGTGTGGGGCAGCTCTCTGGCCACAGAGAAAACCAGAAAACTTTCCCAGAACGATGCCTAGGGAAGGCTGTGAGAAGATCAGAGAAAAGAACGAGAAACAATTCATATCTTCACTTGCTGCACCTGTTAGTGTGAACATGTGGAATGTGTTATGAAGATTTGTTTACCAAAGAGGGGTTTCTCAATTAGCCAGTGGTGATGGGGTTTGGATTGGAGGACCAATTAGGTCTACCTGTACCAAACTAAGGTATAAAAGTATGGGTTTCTTAATAAAGATTATTATTATTGATCAGCCTTCTGTAATACACAGAGTCTCTATCAATTATTACCCAGCCAGGGTCCCGTTTGCTGTTACATTGCAGCCATTCCAAGGAATTGTTATCCCAGGGTTATCCTGGGAGTGCTGTGACACGTCCTGGGCTGTCCTGGGCATCCCAGCTGGGAGCTGGTGCTTCCCACATGCCCCAATTCCTGCTGGTGTGGAAGGAATCCCCCAGGACTGCCTGGTCCGTGGGGCACCAGGGTGTTGGATCACACCCGAGATCGCACTCGAGACAGCGTCGTGGCTGAAGCTCAGAATGATGGATTGGAAATTTCAACATCAAAAATACAAAAAATCTCACCCCTCTCATGAGACTAAAAATAGAATAAAAGTTTTTAGAATGCCTCTCAGTTACCCTGTCTCTGGGTGAGAAAAGAGTTAAATCCAACAGCAGGGCAGGCTTTGCACCACAGCCCTGCCACAACGTGATTTTGGGTTAGCTGCTCCCCCCAGGCAGAGCCCCGCTGCTCCCAGTGACAGAAAGTGAATTATCCTTTAATAAGGTTTGATGGAGGATTTTATGGGGCCACATTAATATGTATTCACTCAGTGCTGAAATCCTTCTCTGGGTAGGTTCTAGGCCCTTCAGAGTGGTGTGAACTGCTCACACCCATCCCGTGGGATGGGATGCCTGCTCTGCCCCCTGTGGTCTGTGCCTCCAGAGCAGGGCAATGCCACAAGGACTGCCTGGCCACCTCTGTGAGAGCCACAGATGTCCCTGGGGTGCATTCCTGGCACCTGGGCAGGAGGGAGTGGAGACAGGATGAGCTGGCAAACCTTGGGAGAGGAGTCAGGCAGAACTGCAGGGCGGCCCCTTGGGCTCCATTTTTCCTTTTGTGTGAAGCACAGCCTCCTTTCTGGGGGTATTTTTGTTTTGTTTGTCAGACAGCCACTTCAGGATTTAAAAAGCACCACTTGAGAGTCTGCTGAGCTCCACAGACTTCTGAGAGACCTTGCCAGTGCAGTCAGTGCAGCAGGGAGCAGTTAAACACGTCACCCAGCTGTGCTGCGTGGTCACTTGGGGCCTTTAATGGCTTTATTTCATTAGCACCAGCTCGCTGGGGAGGGCTCTGCATGCTCAGCACTGCTGAAACTCCTCACTGCCCAAGTGTGTTCATTTAATGGACTGAATTTCTTAACAAGACTGATAACCTGTGTACCTAATGTTCCTTCTGGGGCTCTCACTCGTTTCATTCCTCAGCAGAATCGGGTAGGTCAAGAGCTCTCCTGCATTAGCAAAAGATGTTCCACCTTCCTTATTATCCACTGTTCCCTGCAAAGATTCTTTTAAACTCCCAAGGGAAAAGCTACCTTTGATTTATTTTTTTTTTCTTCCTCTCTCTTTCCTTCTTCAGTGGAAAACATTTATTGCTGCTTCAAAAGACTAGACAACTCCTCTGATTGTGGCTGGGGTCCTCACCCAGCTCTAGGTGAGGCTCAACTCATCAGCCTCCCCACACCTGAGGACTGGGAGAGCATGGAAGGAGATGGAAGGAGATGGAAGGAGATGGAAGGTTTTGTTGTGCACCAGCAGTAAACAACTTTTTTTCCCCATGGTGACCACCGAGTTGTCACCAAAAGTGTGGGAAGAACAAAAACTCTCCAACATTTTCAGTGTAAGAGAATCAAGGCATTACTTCATTCTGGCCAGGATGTGCAACAGAAATCATTGCATCCACACATTGCCCAGGTGTTCAGAGGAAATCATTTCATCACATACAAACTTTACTAGAATTTTTACATACTTACACAGTCAAAACCCATAGAAATTCATTGGTTCAATGTTCACTGGTCCCATATTGCTCAGTTCTCAGAATTCAGTGTCCTATTGCTTATAAATCCCTTCACTTTCAATGTTAATTCGGTTCTCATTTTTATCTCTCTTTTCCCAGACCAGGTATCTCCGACTAAGCTAGGGGTGATGTTTGGTGTTGATGGTCCTTAATAGTTGTTCATGGTCATTATCTTTTGTGTACCTTCTGTGCTACTCCCACTCTGTTGAGTTGTTCTGCTCATCAGACTTCGCCTGCGGGACCAATCCCTTGAGGAAAAAATTCAATTCCCTTCCCCTGTGCCAAGGGCAAACCAAACTGACTAAAGCTATAAAATAAAACAATTTAAACTTGGTATATTTTCTAATGCAGGGAAAGCATTTTTGGTGGCTTTGCCTGTGCACCCAGGAGGGTCCCTCAGAGCTGCAGCCTGAGGTGCTCAGTGTCAGGAAAGTTAATCCAAAACCACCAGAGGTTTATGTCCAAAAGGAGGCAGAGGAGTCCTTTTTACTTTATTCAAACAAAGGGAGAGGCCATGGGGCATTCACCTGGGGTCTCTCAAATTTTTGGAGGATGCAGCCTCCTTTTTATCCTAATTTCCCAGCCGCATTTCCCCTCTCTCTTTCCCCATTGGCTGAGGTACTTGGGAGGTACAGACTTCCTGGAATGCCTGATACCAAAGATTTCCCTCGAATGTATAACCCTCCTTTTTAATTTTTAATTCTTATGGAATTTAGGGTTTTTCTCCATTGTTTCTTCCATCTTTCAATATCCAGTTTCATTTATCAGCAAACCTTCAGTTTGTGAGTCAAGGCAAATATCTTTTTCCACTCATCAATCAGTGGAATCCTTCCCATTGTTTCTTTTATCTCTCAGTGCTAGTTTTATTCTACCAGCAGACCCACAGCTTGATTGGAAAGCCAAATCTGCCATTCCTCTCCTCAGGAAGGGCAGCTCCCGTGCGTGCATCACTCAGCTGAGGGCCCTGGGCAGCCAACAGGGTTTGGGCTCAGCTCCTGCCCCTGGTTCTGCCCAGCGCCCTCAGAACCTCCCCTCTCCGTCATGTCCCTGGTGGGTGTTAGAGATACATATTGTAATATTGGCTTCTTGAAAATATTAAAATGGATTTTACATGTGTAGTGTTGTAGTAACTTTGTTACAAAGATACCGTTTTTATTTCTGTGGTTAATTAAGCTCAGTGAAATAGCTGCTGTAAGTGTGCTTGTGTGAAAATGCTGGGATGGGATAACACCCAATGCACACAGGATGAGCACACCTGGACAGATGTGCCAGCTATCAGCACTCACCCTCTGAAGGCAGTGTGGGCCAGGGACCAAAACTGAAGGTGATGATAAAAAAGGATTAAAACCACAGCCAAGGAATGTGCACGCTCTAAAAAGGCAGATCCAAGGAGGAGCCATGCTAAACAGTTCTTGGAACATGTAAACTAGTTTGGGGGAAAGTTTACTATGCATAAGGGTCTACGAATATGCAACATGCTGAGGTAATTAAAGGTATTAAAGGGGCGTCCCTGAAGGTAACAGGGTGCTCTTGCCTGAGTGCTAAGATGCACCTGGCCATGATAACCTTTGCTCTGTGGTCCTTGTCTCCTGTTGTCCTTTATTAAACTTTTTACATTTTCACAGGAGAACGAATGTGTTTTTCACATGGGTGAGGGGGGACTCGAGTGGTTTCTGCTCTGCAGGGAGGAAGGGGAGGTGATGAAGAGAGGAATCCCCGGGAAAGGCTCCAGGGATTCTTCTCCAAAGGTGCAAAGCAGGCGCGCAGCGCTGTGGCTGATGTGCCCAGGTGTCCCGGACCCGCACTGCTCCAGGCGAGGAGCTGGGCTGCGTTCAGGAGTGAGCAGGGCTGGCTGCATCCAGCCCGGCTGCCGGGACAGGACCTGCTCAGCCTCCTTGTGCTGATGGTGACAAAGCCTTGTGGCCACCAAGGGACGCCAGCAGCGGCTCCGCTTGTCCTGCCGGAGCGGGGCTGAGGGAAGTGCCCAGGAACGGGATGTGCCGGGCAGCGCTGCCTGACCACTGCTGGGCACCCATCCCCTGGAGCTGCCTGGCTTTCAAAGCTGTCCCTCCTCCTCCCCACGGCCCTGGTTTCTCTCTCTGCTGCTCATCCTGGCCTGTCCTGCTCTGGGATGGATGGGAGATGCAGTGCTGGAGAGCTCTGTGTGCCCTCCCTGCCCTGGTGTGATAGATGAGGAATGAGATGGTTGACTCTCACAATTAAAAGGTAAATATCCTGTACATATGTTAGGAGAAGTTTTATAGATTTATAGTTGTGTTTTAGCGCCTTGTGTTGTTATCAGGGCTGGCCTGGGTTTGGGACATTTGGGAGGGTCAGTTCGTTATTATGGCAGCACCTGAGCTCCAATCAAGATTTAAGGAAGTGATTTCCACCACTGGGCAGGGAAGAAGTCGATGGACAGAACTTTGGGAGGGGGCCAAAGGGTTAAAAGGCGAAACCTCCATTGTGTGGGTGAGCACGTGGCTGCTCCAGCGCCGTAATGTTTTCTCCATTCAGTCTTCTGTTGTGGTTTTTGATAAGGTTTTAATAAACCTTTTAAATTCTTGGAAGTGAGTAGCGTTTTCTCCCACCAGCCTGGCTGCCTGCCAAAGGGAGCGGCAATGAGAGTGGAGGCTGTCCAAGGCTGCCCCTGTCCACTGGCCCCTGGTGGTGTGGTGGCTGCAGAGACCTGGCCCAGGACATGTGCCAGGAGCCTGTCCTGTGAGACGGCACACAGATGTGTGACCAGCATGGTGCCACAGCACCCCTGGAAGAGCCTTTTGCCCCGGAGAACCTGTGGAGGACAAGGAAGGGATGGGGGCACACATCAGATCTGGCTCAATGCAGGTGTCAGTGTGTGGAGTGCTGAGTACCAGGGGCACCACGGGCCTGAGCAGGTGCTGGAGGTGTTTTGCTCCCTCCCAGCCCTGTGTGGCACCAGCAGCCCAAGAAAACACCCAGTGGGATCTCCAGGAGAGCAGAGCCCCTGCAGGTCTGGGGAGCAAAGCAATCTCTGAAGACCTTCCCAGATGGTGGCACCAAACCATGGGGAAGGAGTGGGTTTGAGGAGGTTTGGGGAGTGAAAATGCTTGGATTTAGCAAGAAGACAGGAGGAAGGCAGTTTTGGGGGATGTGTGAAGGGGTGAGGTGGGATGGGGATCTGTGTCGGCCGTCGGATTTGGGGGAGGCGAGACGGGGGGTGTCTGGCAAGAGGAAGGACATCAAAACCTGACAGGGCTGAATGAGGGGGTCTCTGCCTCCAACCCCACAGCTCTTCCTCCCTGGAGTGTGCTGGGACACAGCTCAGCACCGGGGCTAGGAGCAGCCAGGGAAAGGTCTCTGCAGCAGGGCCAGGACCCAGGGGAGGCCCCAGTTCCACACTGGGGATGAGAAATATGATGGTGAGAAGATGATGTGGAGAGGCAGAGCAGGGTGAGGGGACTGGGAGCCCGTGCTGTGGGCGCTGCCCCAGGGCTGGGGCAGAGCAGCAGGGACATCCCTCTGCCAGCTGGATGTGCTCTGAGCTGGAGGTGACGCGTGTCTAAGGAGTGACCCTGCCCAGGGGACACCTCCATGCTGCCCTGGACTCCCTCTGTGCAAAAGCAGGAGCAGCCCATCAGTGCCACAGGTTGGCTGGCTCTGGGGGGCACAGGCTGCCCTGGGGGCACCTCCTGGCAGGAAATGGGGGCATTGCTGCTCCCCTGTGCCCTCTTGGTGGGCAGCAGAGGCCTCAGGCAGTGCAGGTGCCGTGTGCTGGGAAGACTTCAGCCCTTCTTGTGTCCTTGCAAGCAAGGAGAGCTCATGGAGAGGACAACAGGAGGAGCTTTTCCTTGAGGTGACCTTTCCTGGAGTGCTTCTGCTTTCCTTCCATCCTGCCTGGACAACATCTGGTGGGTTTTCTGTCTCTCCCAGCAGTGCCTGACGCTGCTCCTAGAGGAGCCCTGAGCTCTGGTGATGCTGATTGAAGGCAGCTCTAATATTTGAATATTTGAATGTGAGCTGTGCTGGGTACTGTCCTCAGCCCTGTCCCCTCCCCAAAGGACAGCCTGGCTCATGCCCAGCTCTGTGGTGGATTTCTCCCAGTTCTCCAGAGGAAAGAACTCTACACTGTTTCCAAAAGATTGGGCCCCGAATCTCACCACACTTTGTGGGATATTGCCCATGGGGATGCCCAGGACTTCGTCGGACTTATCTCAGGCTTTTTATCATCTTCCTATTAACCCTGCTAGTGGGAGCAGACTTGCTATATCTGACAGAGAATGCCTCTACTATTTTAGGGAAGCTGCAATGGGAGGTGCTTCCAGCCCTTTTCTCCTCCATCCCTTCTCTACTGCCCTTGCAGCCGAAATCAGCAGCAGCTGCTTTCATGTTTGGACTTTTGCTGATTTGGATGAGTTCCTCCTCTGACACCCAAACATTCCTCACCTTAACACAATTAGCCACTCTGCATGCAATTTTCTTCAAGAACTAGGAGCACGAATAAGCATGGCTAAATCAACTCCTTTGCCAACAACAAGCATCAGATTCCTGGGGTACAGGGTCATCATCTAGAGGCTCTGGGTGAACCACAGACTGATCTAAGAGCTGTAATAAAGAAAATTAAAGGAATGAAAAATGAATTAAACTATTAATGGAATGAAGATTAAAGGAATGCTTCCCCATTTACAGCCCTTCAGCACGTTACCTCATTTCCCTGAGCCCCGGTGCCAGGCAGGGCAGGAGCCAGCGCTGGCTGAGCTGGGGGTGGTGTGGCCACCCCAGCAGGGCTGGGACAGGGCTCCTGCAGGGCTAGGGGAGCTGCTGCGGCCCTTTAAGGGCCATCAGCAGCCCCAGGGCTCTGTTCAGAGCAGGGCTTTGCAGCTGTCCCTGGGAAGTGTCCTGCAGTGTCCCCAGCACTAAAAGCTGTTTGTCTGGCAGTGAGTTACACCTGCATTTCTCTGGGGACATGGGGTGACACCATCTCAGCTTGCACAGAGTGCCACAGAGCCAGGAGGAGCCCTGAGGCTCCTTCCAGCATCCTGCCAGCTTCTCCTGCCTCTCTCCCGCCAGCGCCCCAGCCAGGCTGTGTCTGACTGCTGGGCACCTCTGGCACCCTCTGGGTGCCACACTCCGGGTGTCCCGCTGAGGACTGGGGTGGCAGTGGGGCTGCAGGTGTCCTGTGGCCCAGGAGTGAAGCTGCTGGTCAGTTCCTGACTCCTCAGTGCCACATGGGTCCCGGGAGGAGCTTGTGGCCCTGGCTGTGCCAGCCTGGCACACTGGAGGGTGTGTGTCCACTGCCCACGTGTGGCAGCCCCAGGTGCGGGGGAGTCGGCGAGTCAGTAAGTGCTGCGTTCCAAAAGGAGAAATAAATAAAGAGGCCTTTGCAAGGAGTGTAATCTCCTGGGGAAGAAATTGCAGCTCTGCTCCACCCACACCATGCATGAGTGGCCGTGGAGCACTGACTCATTCCTCCTTCTGGGGGCCGTGGGCAGGGCTGGGGGGCTCTCTGCCCTGTGTCCCCAGGCTGCTGGGACAGCAGGGGACCTGTGTGCCCTGCAGGGCTCCTCGGGATCTCAGCTCTGGGGGACTGTGGCCCTCCAGGAGCTCCCATGACCACACTTGGCCAGGTAATCCAGCTGTCCTGGACAGTGCCCTCGGTGCTGTCAGTCTGTCTGTCTGTCTGTGTCCCCTCGGGGACCCTGTGTGTCCCTGCTGCTGCTCTGCAGTGACTGTGGGGCTGTGGGGGGACAGGGGGATTTTGGGGATGGAGGGGGTGTGCCTGTGTCTCAGGTACCACAGGCACTGCTGAGACTGAGAAACCAGAGAGGAGTGGAGGAGAGGTGGGACCCGGGACAGCTTTCATCGAGCTGCTGGGAGCACCTGATGGCCTCGGAGCCTCCTTCCAGCAGCTCCAGGTTTGCCTGGGAAGCAGCTCCTCACAGGGTGGTGTAAAGACCTGAGCTATGGGAGAGAAAACCTCAAAGAGCATCGGGCAAACATCTGTGGCTGAGGGAACCCCCAGATGTAGCTGGCTGGGGAGAGTGCAACACCTGCCTTGTTCTCATGCTGGGGGGGACTCTGGCTTTGGAGATGGCCCTGGTGAGTCCTTGTCACCCTGCTCTGAGCTATGGGAACAGGAGGACTGTCTGGAAGGTGCTTTGTCCCCTGCGACCGAGTAGGTTCTTCTCTGTCCACACAAGGCTCTTCTCTTCCCTCCCTGGATATTCAGGCAGGGAACTGTTCCTTGGCTAAAGGGCTTGTGCTCCAAGTGTGGCACCTGGAAGTGCCCTGGGGATTTGGGGTGAGTGGTGGAGCCAGGCTGAGGCTCCTGCCGTGGCCTGTCCCTGCTCAGAAGTGGCACCATGCAGCTCCCCAGCCATGCAGTCCTTTCTGTCTCTGCCTCCATCTCATTCCATGTCAGGGTCAGGAGAGGAGCGGGCTCCAGAGCCCTGAGGTGGCACCTGGACTTGGCAGGGTGGGCAGCCTGGCTCCAGAGGCTGGGGGGCACTGGGACATTGCCAGGGTGCTTTGCTCCTTGGGTAACGTGTCCTGGTTCTGGCAGTCTCGAGTTACACCAGGGGAGGGTTAGATTGGATAGCAGGGAAAATTTCTCTGTGGCAAAGATGGTCAGGCATTGGAACAGGCTGCCCAGGGCAGTGGTGGAGTCACCATCCCTGGCAGTGTTGCAGAAAGGTATGGATGTGGCACCTGGGGACATGGCCTAGTGGTGGCACTGGCTGTGCTGGTGGAACAATTGGATTCCATGACCTTGGAGGACTTTTCCAGCCTGAACAATTCAGTGGCACCTTCCAGGTGCCTCTCAGGGACACAGTCCCAGTGATGGCAGGAAGGGGAAGGGGCAGAATTCATTTGCTGCTTCTGCTGCTGGGCAGCAGAGCTCTGGCCCTGAGCACGGGCCATGGAGCAGAGCAGCAGTGCCCAGAGCCCTGCCCAGGGAAATGCCCGAGTGTGGCTGGGCAGGGGAGCCCCAGGGAGCCCCAGGCCATCCATCCCTTCCCTCCATGTGCAGAGCAAGGCGCTGGGAGCACGGGGAGATGGCAGGCAGGAACACAGGAATGCTGCTTTGTTGATGGCAACAGGAGCTCACAGCTCGCTCCCCTGCCCCCCGACGGGGCCAGCGCGTAGCAGGAGATCGGAGATCGGGAGCCGGGTAAGGACAGCAGAATGTGGGCTGGGCTCCTACAGCAGTGACAGACACAGCAGCATTCAAGGAGCAGAGCATCTCGTGAGGAAAAAATAGAGAGGGAGATGTGGGAAGGAGATAGGGAAGACTGGATCTGGCTGTGGTGGGACTCGGTCAGGGCTGGGGACTGATGCACCCCGGGGCGAGGAGGAGCAGGCAGGAGGTTCCTCCCTTCACCTGCCTCACCTTGGCCCACCTGGAGTTCTGCATCAGCTCTGGGCCCTGGCACAGGCTGCCCGCAGCAACGGGGGCTGTCCCACCCCTGGCAGTGCCCAGGGGCAGGCGGACAGGGCTTGGAGCAGCCTGGAACAGAGGAAGGTGTCCCTGCCATGGCAGGGGGTGGACAGTGCTGCTTGTCCCTCCTGTCAGACTCTGCTGGGTACTGGCAGGGGGGCTTGGCTCCCCAGGCCGGGCTGTTTCCATGTTTGCTTTGAGTTTTGTGGTTTCAGTAGAATAAAGCCCTTAGACGTGCAGCCCCGGCTCTGCCAGCAGGTTACTGGCGCCCCTGGTGCCCCTGGTGCCGCGGTGCCCGGGGATGTTGGCCGGCAGGAGCAGCAGGGCTGGCAGCAAATGTGTCTGCATTTTGCCAGACACAAATGCACGGGGTGCAGAATTGACCCAGCCAGACAGTGAGCACCAGGACTGCCCCTGGTGCTGCTGCAGGCTCCTTTCCTCTCCTCCTTTCCTTTCCTTGTTTCCTTCCAGGCACCACTCGACATTTTTTAAATTTTTTTTTTTTTAAATTTAAAGTGTATAGTATCACATAATAGAAAACTTCAAGTTTTAAAATATAGTAATATATAAAAAACAAAATAGGGGTTTTAAGACAAAACCTAATCCTTCCTTTACCTTCTTCTTCATTTTCTTCTTCATAAGTTTAAGTAGTATTATATAATTAAATTTAAAAATCCACATTACAGAACACAAATAATTAGTTATTAAGTTAAAAATAAAAATGAGTTCATAATAAATAAAAATTAAGTTAAAAAATAAAATTAATTTAAATACCATTTCTTAATTAAACAATTGACCCTTAAATAACCTTACAAAAATATGTCTCCATTTTTATGTCATTAGAATAAAATACTATGAAATTCACAACTTATAAAACTATAATATAGTATAATATAGATAGAACTATAAATAATATATAAAATATAACATATATAACTATAATGTAATATAAACAAAAACTAATAAACATCTAAATCCAAACAAAAAAATACCAGCTCACGATTTAATCCCAACCTTAACAAAAAAAATATTTTAAAAACCCATTAGTGGTCCCAGTCCATGTGAGGAACAAGGGCACCTCGGGACATCCCCTGGCTGCTCCCCAGGGCTGCAGGAGCTCAGCACAGCCTCCAGACTCCCTGCCCTGCCTCTCCTCCCAACACTGGGGGTGATTTTCACAGAAGTGGCTTTGGGACTGTATTTTCTCTTTTCTCTGTTGGTTCCAGCAGCTCCTGGTGCACCTTTCCCTCCGTGGTGTGGGCACCCCCGTAGTTCCTGCCCAGTCCCTGTGCAGGGTGGCTCACTGGCACAGCAGCACCAGCGGGGCTGGGTGTCTCCTAGAGGAAGCTCCATGCCCAGCTTTGGCACCATCCATGGACTGCAGCCCTGAGCTCACCCAAAAGAGCTGATCCCATGGGCATGGAGCCGGGTCTGACCCCAGAGCTGTGTCACCAAGGGCACAGTGCCCCTCCTTTTGGTTGGAAAAGCCTTTAAGATCCTCGAGTTCAGCTGCTCCCCCAGCACTGCCAAGGGCACCACGGACCCCTGTCCCCAGGTGTCACAGCCACCCCCCAGCAATGGTGACACCACCGTGCCCTGGGCAGCTGTGCCAGTGCCTGAGCACCCTTTCTGGGAAGAAATTTTCCCTAATTTCCAGCCTAGATTTCCCCTGGTGCAACTTGAGGCTCTCTTGTCCTGTCACTCATTACTAGGAGAACCCTGAGCCCCATCTCTCTAAAACCTCCCTTTTTTACTTCAAATTCTGCCCACTATTGGAGGCAAAAACATCTGAGAACTTCTCTGAGAGCATCTCCAGGGAGCCTGGAACTCTGAGCAGCCACAGCCTCAGGGGCTGAGCCCCTGCTGCACCTGAGAGCAGCACCCAGGAGAGTGGGAAACATTCCCAAAGATGTCCCTCCTCCCCAGGGATGGGGGCTCCCAGCAGGGACACACCGTGGCACCCTCGGGGTCAGGGAGGGAGGAGTGGATGGGCAGGAGGGACTGGGGGAAGGAGGGCACTGCCAGGGGTTAACACCTGCACACCGGGCAGGCAGGGCCTGCAGGGCCCCGGGCTGGGCTTTAGCAGGGCCCTGCGTGCAGAGCAAGGTTTTACCTCTGGATTAAAGGCGCACAGTTGTGTCCCCTTGGTACCCCTGCTCTGACCTTCCCCGTCCTTTCCTCTGCAGAGGAAACCTCGGCCTTTTTTCCTAGGAATTCTTGAAATGTTTTAACCAGAGCAAACCTTCCAATTTTAGGGCTGGGAGGCAGGGCCTGCTTTCCACTCTAATGGCTGCACTTGAGCAATCCTTCCTCCCAGAAAGTGGGAGACTGAATGGAGGCCATCAGCCCCCAGTGCAGCCTTCCTTTCTTCTGCTAATGCTTCCCGGCGAGGAGGGGAGCTCCGGCTCCCCCAGCCAAGCCGTGCACTTGGCATTACAGCCCTGAAGCAGCAAAATGCTGAAGAATGTCTCTGAGGTGCTCTCCAGAGCAGGGAGTGAGAGCTGACATTTGCAGCACAAGATGGCTGGAGGAGCTCTCCTCCCCAGCAGATGGGACAGCCGGGTGCCTCTGCCCGGGCCTGGACCGGCAGGGACAAGGACAATGCCTCCTTCCCCTGGGGTCAGCGCTGCTCACAGGGACAGGACACGCTCTGGGACTGGACACGCTCCCTTGGGACCGGCCTGGGGAGGTGTCTGTGTGTCTCCATCAGTTTGTGCTGCCCTGCCAAAGCTGACCACGCACTCAGGCTTCTCCATTGGTGTCCTGAAGTTCTGAACCAGGCTGGGGGACATGTCTGGAGTGTGACGGTGCAACTGGGGTCCCTTGCAGAGAATTCTTACCTTTCCTTGAGGAAATAAGGATGGTCATGTGCAGGATGTCTGTGGGATGTGCTGGGGTCCTGCTTCACGTTCCTGGAAGGGTTTGGAGCTCCCTGGGGTCTGAGAGCCAGAGCAAGGCTGGCCAGGGGCTGTGGCTGCTGTGCCGGGGGCTGCACCAACCCCTGGTGGGAGCGACTCAGGGACCCCCACGCGGGGCTGTGAGCCCCAACCCCCCGGGCACCTCCCTGCCCCCCAGCTCTGCCGCAGGGCAGGAGAGGCAGCAGGGCTGGGGCAGCCCTTGCCAGGCCCTGCCGTGCCAGGGAGGGCCCGGGGGCTGCGCAGGCATCGCCTGTGCCTCGCGCCGCACTGCATCGCTCATCCTCTCCTCCCTGCTGCTGCCCTCGTTTGGCTGCTTTTTGTAGATGAAAAGTGGCCTTTAAAATATAGGACAAGGTCACCCTCTCCTCCCTGGGCGGGCGGCGCAGCCCCTGCCAGAGCCTGGAGCCGGCAGAGCTGCAGCCGCTGCCCGGGGGCGCGGGCTGGGCACGGACACAGCCCCGGACACAGCTCGGCTTGGGCTGCAGAGGACCCTGGAGACCATCCCAATTCACCCCTGCCATGGCAGGGACACCTGCCACCTGACCAGGCTGCTCCAAGCCCCATCCAGTCTGGCCCTGGACACTGCCAGGGATCCAGGGGCAGCCACAGCTGCTCTGGGCACCCTGTGCCAGGGCCTCACCAACCTCACAGGGTTCCTTCCCAGTATCTTATCTTAACCTACTCTCTTTCCATCTGAAGCCATTGTCCTTGTAAAATATCTGTCTCTCTTTTTAATAAACCCCATTAGGCCCTGGGAGGGGCTCTAAGAGGTGCCTGCTCCCCGCAGGATGTCCCCCGAGCCATGGCACTGAGGCAGGTGGCTCTGCAGCCACCCCTGGCCCAGCATGAGCTGCTGCAGAGGAGAGTTTGTTTTCAAATGAGCAGGAAATGCTTGTCCTGCTCTTCCTGGTGCTGCCAGGGTGCTGCCAGGTTTCCTTCCATGGTGTGAGCTGGTGAAGGGACTGACACACCAGGAGCCCAGGGAGGGTTGGTGGAGCCAATGCAGTGCCAGAGGGGCACTCGAGGGTGCTGTCACCTGCATCAGGGTGGCCTGAGTCCATTTTATTGCACATTCCTGCTCCTTGCCTTGCCACAGACGCTGTGGTCTGACCACCTAAACCCTCCCTGGTCCGGGAGCCAGCCAAGGCCAAGTGTGCAAATGAACTTCCTGGGGAAGCTTCAAAGTCCTGTGCCCTCCTTCCAAGCATCAAGATATGGAATATAAAAGGTTTATTATTTCAAGGGGATCCAAGGGTCTAAGGCAAAGCCTCCCAGCAGCAAATGCTGAGCAGCAGCAGCCCTTCTGATGAGAAATGTCCTCCTGACCATCCCTGATGGCTTTCAAGGTGGATGCCAGCACTCCCATAGTGCTTTTTGCTAATGGAGAAAGATAATCCTGATGTCCTGGCCAGCACTGTGTCTGTGCAGTGCCCAGGGCTGTCCAAGCTGCTGATGACTGTTCTGTTCCTTTGGCTGCTGTGTCCTGCCAGGATCTGCTCTCTGGCTGCAGCCCCTGGTGTCCCAGGAGAGGACAAAGTGCTACCCCCGGCCCGGGGTGTTCTCAGGGGTGCCCCAGTGAGCTGGGGGGGGCTGAGCCAGAGGTGAGGGGGCAGGAGGCCAAGGGCAGCCCTTGCCAGGGGGCTGGCAGGTTCCTCCTACCTGCAGCCCTTCCATGCCAACCTCCTGGCAGAGCACTGCTGTCGCTGGAGAGGAGGCAGGTGCTCAACCCAAAATAACCAGATGGTGCCGGGCCTCTGAATGTAGGACAGGGGCACCTGTGGCTCCCACTGCTCTTGGGCAGTGTCTGAAGGGCTCAGAGATCTGAACAGAAATGCAGGAGCTGGCCTGGTGCTCCAGAGAGGATCCAGGGGAACACAGGGACCCACAGCCACACTGGGGACACTGCTGCTGCCCCAGGGCTGAGCTCAGCCAGGCACCATGGAGCCGTTCCTGCACAGAACACAGCAGGGATGGCTTTGCTCTCTGGTCTGGGATGTTTTCCACTCTGATTTCTGAGGGATGGAGCTGCATCCGTGCCCTCACATCCCAGAGCGTGGGGAGAAAGGGGAGGTGGGCACCACAGGCTGTGAGTGCTGGTGGCACTGCAGAGCTGTGGGCAGGTCCCTCCTGCGTGTGCCAGGTGTGCTGTGACACCCATGTGGGTGTCCCTGTCACGGACCTGCACCATCCAGGGGAGCCAGGTGAGGCCCTGGCTGATCATTGCTCAGCAAGGACCCCCTGCCTCTGGCTCTGGCTGGCACTGGGAGATGCTCCCAGTCCATCTGGGAGATGCTGGCACAGTCCTGACTGACTGCCCATGTCTAAGAGGTGTCTACCTGATTCTTTGCCTTGTGCCATTCTCAGGATGCCTTTGGTCCTGCAGCCCAGAGACATTTGCCATGGACACCTTTGAAAGCCAAGAGCTCTGAATTCCAGTCCTGTGGGATATTCTGTTTGCAGCCTTCCTGCTTTCCTCTCAGGAGACAAACCCATGGGAAAATGTGTCCCTAAATAACTGTGGGTCTGTTCTGTGCCCTGGCACTGCAGAGAGGTAAAGCAGTGCTCCTGGTTTGTCCCCCAGCTCAGGCTGGGATTCCAGCTGGGGAAGGGAAATGATTGCCTTGCCCTTCCCCACCCTCCTGTCACCTGGCTTGATCCATCTCAACTTGGAAGGAACCAGTCTGGTGCCATATCTGAGCCCTGGGTGGGGTTTGTCATCCCTGTACCTTCCAGTCTCCTGAACAGACCAAGACCCCTTTTGGCTCCCAGACCTTACTGGGGGCTCTCAGGTCTCAACCATGAGGTGCCCAGGGAGGTTCTTCTCCTTAGATCCCATCAGACTGGGAGTCTGCCATGCCTCAGTGAAAACCCCAGCCCAGCCTGGCTGACATGGTGGGACAGGTTCCAAACCCACTCTGGGTGCGCTGGGAGCAGCCCTGGGGTGCCCGTGGGTGTGTGCCCATGGATGGGTTGGAGCCTGAGCCATGGCTGGTGGGAGAGGGCTCCTGAGGCCCTGAGTGGCTCCAGGCTGGCTGGGCAGGTCTGCAGCTCCAGGCTGGGCAGGTCTGCAGCTCCAGGCTGGCTGGGGAGGTTTGCAGCTGAGCCTGGAGCCAGCTCGGGGCAGGGTCCCTGTGCTGGGGCTCTACTCAGGCAGTGCCAGGTGCTGACACCTGCACTGGGTGCAGCAGTTTGGGCTCCCAGGGGAGCACTGGCACACCTGGGCAGGACCACTCTGGGCTGTGTCCTGTCCTGTTTTGCTGGCTTTCCCCAGCAGGCTTCTCCTGGGAGCACAGCATTTGTCTGGCTCTCTAACCCAGAGCAGCTTGGTTCGGAGCAAAACACGACTGTGCAAAACCCAGAGCACAGCTTTTCACCATGCTGACTCATTTGCCCAAAATACCCACGACTGTCCAGGGTTTCCTCTGCTGTCTCAGGAGCACAGCTGCCACGTGGCTCACCAGGGCTTGTTCCTCATGCTGACAGATCAAGTGAAAGAGGCAGTGGGGACGAGAGCTGCCTCCACCAGGGAGTCTGCCAAGGAACTCTGCTGTGAAGTTCAGGCACCATCAGCCTTTATTAAACAGCATTAAAGTCGTCCCTGCAGACTGACAACATGAAAATTTCATGTGGCTTTTAACTAAGGCTGGGTGGAGCTCTTTAAACATCGACATCTCGGGAACAACGAGGAAGAAATCTGTGCCAGGCTGGGGTCTGGGGAAGGAGCACACTGGAATCCAGCAGGAGGAGCTCAGGGTGGGAGGTGACCTGCAGTGCACTGCCCATGGCTCAACAAAAACCACCTCGTTTCTTCAGCATCTGCCTGATTTAGGGGCAGGGATTGGAGGCAGCAGCTGCTTGCTGCAGATCCCTTTACCTTGGAGTGAGTTCAGAAGAGCCAAAGAAATGCTCCCAGGCCTGGAGCCCCTGTGCTCTGGGACAGGCTGGGAGAGCTGGGGGTGCTCACCTGGAGAAGAGAAGGTTCCAGGGAGAGCTCAGAGCCCCTTGCAGGGCCTGAAGGGTCTCCAGGAGAGCTGGAGAGGGACTGGGGACAAGGGACGGAGGAACAGGACACAGGGAATGGCTCCCAATGCCAGAGGGCAGGGATGGATGGGAATCTGGGAAGGAATTGTTCCCTTTGAGGGACCTCAAGCCCTGGCACGGGTGCCCAGAGCAGCTGTGGCTGCCCCTGGATCCCTGGCAGTGTCCAAGACCAGGCTGGACAGGGCTTGGAGCACCCTGGGATCGTGGCACGTGTCCCTGTCGTGGCAGGAGGTGGCACTGGATGAGGTTTACTTTCCCTTCCAGCCCAAACCATGCTAGGATTTGATGATTCTGTGATCTTGGAATCTCTGACTCAAGATGATAATTTTGTTCCTGTACCTGTGAGGTAGGGAATGAATGTAACAGGTTTAAAGGACACTTCTTGTCCTGGTCCCCATGCTGCTGACAGGGACACTTGTAAAAATAGGAGCCAGTCCATTGCAGGGGGAATTCTGTCCCTGTGGGCAGGTGAAGGCCCTGGGCCCTCTCCATCCTCTACCACTGACTGTCAACTCCATGAAACAGGACAGGTCAAACCTCACAGCAGAACAGAGCTCCTGTCACTCAGGCCAGCATGAGCTCTGTTCTGCCTTCTGTGAGAGCTCCAGAGCTGAAAAGGATTTGTCCAAACTTCTCCTCTGGTTTTGCAGCTCCCACTGGCATTGCCAGCACTGAGCCTTTACTGGAGAAAGAGCCAAAAGCTGCCATCCCTCAGAACTGTCAACCCCAGGTAAAACACCTGAGCTCGGGACGGGAGGGGAGCACAGCCAGGCTCACGGGCAGGGCTGCAGGGCACAGAGGAAGCCGTGGGGGTGCTGGGTGGGCTCAGCTTCAGCCTGGGAGGAGAGCAGAGCAGCACAGTGGGAACCTGTGACAGCAGCTCTCTGACCACAGAGAGAAATACAACTTTCCCAGGCCATTCTGGGAAAAGTCTGTGAGAAAATCAGAGAAAAGAGTGAGAAACAATTCTTATCTCCACTTGCTGTACCTGGTATTGTGAACATGTGGAATGTGTTATGGAGATTTTTTTACCAAAGGGTGGTTTCTTAATTAGCCAATGGTGATGGGGTTGGGATTGGAGGACCAGTTAGGTCCACCTGTATTGTAATGGTCTATAAAAGAACAATGAATTTCTTAATAAAGATTATTATTGATCAGCCTTCTGTAATACATGGAGGCTGTACTAAATATCACCCTGCTGGGGCCCATTGTTGTGACAGGAGCCTGGGCCAGGCCATGCCCAGGATCCCCTTGGCTCTGGCAGCCTCAGCCAAGGCAGCTGCTCCACCCCGATCCCTCCTCATGCACTCCAAGGCCTCCTCGGTTTGGGAGGATCTGGGAGGATCTGCTGCCTTGGCCCTGCTCATGCTGGCCCTGAGCCCCTCTGGAGGGACAGTTCCCCCACAGCGTGTGTGGGACATGCTGGCCTCTCCCCAGGGTTTGGCACAGGGAGGGGAGTGGGGGAGGAAAAGAGAAGCTGTCTGGCCACTGGTGGCCTGTAGCAAATGGCCCAAGTGTTCAGTGCCCTCAGACTGGACAGGTCCTATGGAGCCCAGCGAGAAGGAGGGGACAGTGCCCACCCTGCCACACATCCCCACAGAGCTCCAGGGCTGGGGGAATATCCTGGGGTGACTCCAGGGGAGTTCCTAGGGTGGGAGCCTACTCCAGTGGAAGTTCTGCCGAGTGCCAGAGTTGGGGGTTGAGCTGCCACCTGTCAATAATTAATGCAGCACTTCTTCTAATGAGTGCCACTAATTGCAGAAGCTCAGCCCCCGTGTGTCACTGCAGCCCTGCAGGTGACCTGGGCTCCCCAGGTGGCACTGGTGACACTGCCCTGTCACACAGGGGGCACACAGAGGGTCCCCCCTGCAGCCCTGGAGGGGAGCAGGGCTGTGCTGTGACCCAGCCCTTTGGATGCCACAGGAAGGTCACTCTGTGGCAGTGGCACTGCTGGATCAGCTGGTGCTGATCTCTGCAAGGACATTTGTCCTCTCCATCCCAGCAGCTGCCCTTCACCCATCCCTGGCCCTGAGTCCTGTTTGGGGCTCCCTGGGCCCCTCTGGGGTCCTCCCCCTCCTGGGGAACGGGGCCAGCATCCATGGGTGTGGCACAAATGGCCTCACGTGGGGGACAGAGAGGGTTTTGGCATTTCAGAGACAGAAACAATTTTCCCTTTAGGGCACAGGAAATAGGGGTGAGACCCTCTGAGCACAGTGGGATCACCAAAGAACCCAGAGGAACAGGGAAAAGCCTGGGAAGCAAAAGGAGAGCCTCTTGCAGATGTGCCTTCCTTTTACTCTCTCTGACCCCTATCTCCTTGTCTGTGGAAAGCTCCCCAAAAGGGAAAAATCACCATTATTTGGTTTTTTCAGCCCGAGCTCTAAAAAGATAGTTAAATAAATATTCCTGGTGCAGTAGTTGTTTCCAGCAAAGGCAGCACGTGGCTCCGGAGGTGCTGCCATGGGGTGGGGATGTGGAGGGCAGGAAGGCATCCTGCACTGCCTTCAGCGTCCTTGCCCCACTGGCTGGGCTCAAATCCCAGCTTCTTCCAGGCCAAAGCTGGACATGGCTGTTAACAGCCCTTGGCCTGAGCAGGGCCTTGCTGTGCCCCCTCCAGCCCAGCCTGCAGTGCTGCCCCAGCAGACCTGCTCCTCTCTGGCTGGCACCGAGGTGAGCAGAGCTCTGGGGGTGGGGGAGCTCCTTGGGTACCCTGGAGGTGGCAGTTGATGGAGAGGGGAAGCAGAAAAGCTCCAAGGAGGGGACCCCCAGGAGGGGATGAGGGCTGTGACCCACCCCAGCTCTCTGCACCCCTTGCTGTGGCCATCAGCTTCCTCCCTGCCCGTGCTGGGGTGGCACCTGACTGTCCCTGTGCCCTCCTGGGGGCTGCCCCTCACAGCCCCCTCCAGCTGCCATGCCAGGACCCATCTCCTCCTGTACTTCCCTGGCTGGAATGCCCTCAATTCCAGGCATTTGGAAACCCTGGCCTTGGCCTGTTACGGCTGCCACCTGCCTCCCCCTTGTCCCGTGGGGTCACTCGTGCCCTGGCTCCAGCACCGGTGGCTTTTTCGTGTCCTCGGCAGAGCTGCTTCAGTAACTGCCCCTCAGAGGGACACCAGGAGGAAATCACAGTGCCCTGGGGATCAGGCTCCTCAGCCAAGGACTGGAGGGTGGCAGGGGAAGCCACCAGTCACCACAGTGCTGCTGGAGCCCAGTGTGGATGGACAGGGCTCCCAGAGCTGTGGTGGTGGGCACAGGGGGTTCCTCGGGGAGCTCCTGCCCCCTGTCACCCTCCGTGGGACTGGCACCCCCAGCCCCAGGGGCAGCCCCGGTGCTGGGGCCGCCGAGCCCCTGCAGAAGCACGGCTGGCTTTGTTCAGAACCCCCGGCTCCCCCTGCCTGCTCAGCCACAGCAGCCCCAGACACAGCCTTCCTCCCCTGCCCTCCGGATGCCAATGCCCCCCTGACCTGCCAGGGGCTGCTCCTCACCCAGGAGTGGGACTGCTGCCTGTCCTGCCTGCCCAGCACAGAGCCAGGGACACGTGAAGGGAGGGAACAGGTCCCTTGGAGGTGACACCGATGCCAATACCACCAGTGAGAAGTGATGGAAACCCTGCCTGTGCCTGGGAGGGGGTGCCCAGCTCCCTGGCAGCCTCTCTGCCTCAGTTTCCCCAGTTGTGCCATCCCTGGCTTTGCTTCAGGTTCCCACAATAATCTGAATTTTCCAAACCTGGGAGCAGATGTGATGCGAGCCCCCATTCCTCTCCTTAGCCTCCCGCCAGCTCTCCAGTTCTGTGCTCCCATGGCAAACCCAAAAGTTTCCTCCTCCTCTTCACTCTTCTCCCAGCTGCCAGAGGAGCACAGTGCCCTGATGCAGGACCTCGGCAAGCTGGAGCTGAGCTGGGCCTCACCTGTGCCAGCGCTGGGGCCGGTGCTGTGCTGCTCCTGCAGCTCCCTGGCTGTGGGGGCCAAGGGCTGCCGGCCCTCCCCTCAGGAGAGGCTATTTTCTCACCACGTCTCACTTGTGCTGAGCACCTCCCTCTATTCGTGGACCTTCTGAGCATCATTTGCTTCCCATGCATTCTACCCCCACCCCCTTTATTTTTAAATTAAAAAGAAAAAAAGCCATGTTTCCATAGGAACTTGGAGAGAGGCTGATCCCGACCTCATTATTTGCTCAGTGAAAGGAACTTTATTTTTATCTGTTTGTGTACATTGTCAGATTTTGGCTAAACCTACTTTCCTGACTTTGTACAGTGAGTTCTTCTAATCTTCATTTCAGATGCATTCATCACGGGGCTTAATTTATCCTGTATTGTGATCAAATTTAGCCGAAAGCGATCTGCTTTGCCAATGCTGAATATTCATCAGCTGCCTCATTCATTCATCCAGCGGAGCGGAGCGGGCCGTGCCGTGCCGTGCCGTGCCGGGCCGTGCCGGGCGGTGCCGTGCCGGGCCGGGCCGTGCCGTGCCGGGCGGTGCCGTGCCGTGCCGGACTGTGCCGTGCCGTGCCGGGCCGGGCTGTGCCGTGCCGGGCGGTGCCGCCGGAGCTGCCCCGGCTGCCCCTCCCCGCCCCGGAGCCGCTCCCGTCCTGGTCCCGCTCCCGGACTGCCCTCCCGCCACTGCCACCGCCGGATGCGGCCCTGAAGGAGCTGTGCTGTGCAGGGACAATCACAGGGACGCAGAGGAGGGAGGATGGATGGTGGAACACCAGAGTGGTTTGGGTTGGAAGGGATCTTGAAGCTCCCCTGGTTCCAAGGGCGCTCTCAGGTATCCCTGGAGCCTTCTCCTCTCCAAGCCCAGCTCTCTGAGCCTTGCCTCATGGGAGAAGTGCTCCCAGGGCCTAAGGGGGCTCCAGGAGCATTGAAGAGGGACTTGGGACAGGGGATGGAGTGACAGAACAAGGGAGAATGGCCTTAAGATGAAGGAGTCTAGATTTTAGATGGGATATTAGGAGGAAATTGTTCCCTGTGAGGGTGTGCAGGCCCTGGCACAGGCTGCCCAGAACAGCTGTGGCTGCCCTGGATCCCTGGGGAGTGTCCAAAGCCAGGCTGGAAGGGCTTGGAGTACCCTGGCCAAAGGGACCCACCAGTGCCAGGGGCAGCACTTGGCAGAGGAGCCAAGCCCTGCCTCTGACGAAGGGCTGGGGTGAGGTGTCTGGAGTGAGCCAAAGCAGAAATTTGTGCCTAACACTCCCTCCAAGCCTGCGATGTAATCCATCCCTCTGTATTAATGTCACTTGGCAGCTCTTCCCCTGGAGACTGCAGAGATTACTGGCAGGGAAGCCCTGGTGCTGTGTCCTGGTCCCCCAGCCCTGGGCCACCTCCACCCCCTGAGCAGCTGCAACTAATCTGGTTTGGCCAATCCAACCCAGCAAAGCCCCTAAGTGGATTGGCTTATCTCTCCTCACTAACCCAATCTGCCAATTGGATCTGGCTGGGTTTGCCTGGTCTACAAGTCTGTCCTGGATTTATCCAAGAGATCCGTGCAGATGCTGTCTTGGATGCTCAGTGTCCTCCCTAAGCCCTCTGGCTGCAGCCCCCTGATGCCACCACTGCCAGACCTTTGGGAGACCTGTGGGGTGCCAGTCCTGGGCTGCTGGGCACGATGACATGGTTCTGTCTGCCCATCCCTGCAGAGCCACAGCACCTCCCACCCTTCTCCCTTGGCTGGCACAGCCATGGCAGCAGCACGACGAGCCCCTGGGTGGGCTCATTCCTGTCTCTGCAGCCTTGTCCAGGCTCACAAGCCTCCAGAGCTGGGGAACGCTGCAGGAGCAGCTGGGGAACGCTGCAGGAGCAGCTGGGCTCTGCTCTGGCACTCTGCAGGATGGGGGGAGAGGGAGGGTGAGCAGGGTCACTGGAAGGTGGCTGGGGACACTGGTCTGGGTAGCAGAGCCCACGAGTCTGTCCTTGGGATGTTCCTGTCCTGGTGGGATGTCCTGGTGGGATGTCCCTGTCCTGGTGGGATGCTCCAGCCTCTCTGACCCTTTGAGGGACAGGGCTGGCAGGGAGCACAGCCATGGATGCTCCCAGCCCCGGGGACAAACACCCAGCCCTGCCCCACCCTCCCTTTGCTCTGGCACCCCCAGGTTGCTGGGATGAAGGACAGGGGGCAAGGGCTCCATTTGTGCCAAAGAGCCCAGGCTGGGCCCCTGCAGAGGCACAGCTGAGGCACAGCGCTGTGCCCATCAGCCCTGCAGGGCCCTGGCAAGGACAGAGTGACACGGAGCCACCTGCCACCACTGCTGCAGGCACGGCCCAGCAGCAGCTCTGTCACAAAGCCAGACTGAGGCAAAACATCCTGCACAGAAACCCACAGTTTATGTAAAAAAAGTAACTGCAGCTGAAAGCATTCTTCCTCCCAAGGGAAATGAGGAAGAAGGGCTCCAAAGCCCCCAGAGTCTCATCCCATCCCCATCACTGTTCTGTCAGGGAGCAAGGGCAGGAGGGAACAGGGATGTTCTCCCCGCTGTGTGCCCATGGTGCCAGGGACACGCTGGGACTCCTGCAAGCCCTTCTGATCCCTGGGCTCATTCCTTAGCAATTCCTGTCAGTGGCTGGTGCTGCTTTTTGATTTCCCAGGCTGTTTGCTTGGCAGGAGCACATGGCTCACTGGAATCAAGTGAGTTTGCTTTGCTCCTACTGGGACAGACCCTTTCTTGAGTGTCTTAAAAGAAAAAGCTTGCAGAGAGAGGTTAAAGATTGCTCAGCTCCTCAAGGCTCCAATTCAGATCAAGACTCTTTCTTGCTCTGAAGGGAAAGGTCAGAAGGGAATAGTTTCTGGCCAGGTCCTGAGAGCTTTTCCTCTCCCAGATGTGGCACAGTTCCCGTGTGGGTTGGGCTGCAGGTGCAGCCCCCAGGTGCTCTGAGCACAGGGGGTGGCAGCAGAGGGGACTCAGCCCTGCTTTTCTTACAGCAGCACCAGAGCCTGTCCAGAGCCCTGCTCCGAGGGTTCCTGCTCTGAGCTGAGCATTCAGGGCTGACACAGCTCCCCCCAGAGACCCCCGGTGTCCCCGGAGTGCTGCTGCTGCCACCTCTGCTGCTGGTGCCACCACTCTGCTCCCCCTTCTGCCACCACTGCTGCTGCTGCTGCCACCACTGCTGCTGCTGCCACCACTGCTGCTCCTTCCACCACTCTGCTCCCCCTTCTGCCACCACTGCTGTGCTGCTGCCACCACTGCTGCTGCTGCTGCCACCACTGCTCCCGTCGCTGTCCAGCCAAGCCTGAAAGCAGGGCAGACACAACTGGGGCCCACGAGCCTCTCCTGCAGCCAGCCAGGACTGGGGCAGTGCTCAGCTCTGGCTCCCGGGGCCAGCTGGGACCTTGGCACCTCCCAGCAGATGCTGAGCTGCCCTCGTGCCCGGCGCTGCCCGTGCTGACAGCAGGGCACCGTGGCTCTGATGTGATGCTCACTGGCAGAATGAGGTAAGTGCTGTGCTCGGCAGGACCTCACCTGCCTTCCTCAGCAGCGCTGCGAGGAGGAGGAGGCACAGCAGGGGCATGAGGAGGCACAGGAGCTGCAGGAGGAGGCCTGCTCCAGGCTGGGCAGCCTCCCTGGCTGTTCTGGGGGAAGCAAGAGGGAAGGGAGCTCGTGGCACACTGGTGGTGACATCATGGGACAACTAATCACGGCAATCCCCAATATTTGGTGATTTCCAGGGATTTGGGTGACCTTGCAGAAGGAGGGCACAGGAGGGTCCCAGGCTCAGCCTGGAGCTGGTGCTGTGTCCTGTGGGGGACCCAGTGCTGGGCAAGACTGTGGGACTATGATGGCTCTGAGAGCTGCTCCCCTGTCCCTGCACAGTGACTGCCATGTGCTCTGGCCACCCTGGCATCAGCTGGCCCCTCAGCACGGCAGTGACAGGTGACCTGTGTCCTCAAAGCACCCAGATCACCCCTCTCACCACATACTGCCGGTCACTCTGTGCCTGTGCTGGCTCTGGGCACGGGCATCATTCAGTGCCAGCTGGTGAAGGACAGGAAAGCTTTGGAACAGGCCAGGAGTGAAGTGGCCACCTCAGCCCCTCAGTGAGTCCTGTGGGATGGGCCATTTGTGCCATTGCTGTGCTCAGTGTGGCTGTCCTGGTGCTCAGAGTGCCCCCAGCCCCAGCAGAGCTCGGGGCTGTTCTGGGGCACGTGGGGATGGAGCAGCTCAGAGCAGCCCCTGGCTGAGGCTGCAGGGAGGCACCCAGGGCCAGAGGCTTTGCTGGCCTGTGCCCCCACAGGGCATCCATGGGTCTGGTGTGGGGCTCCCAAGGCTCTGGAAAGGCATCCCCCAGTGCAGCACGGCCCAGGATGCCTCCCCTCAGCCCACCCCAAACTCTGCTGCTGCTGCAGGGCACTGCAGGGACCCCCAAAGGAGGGGCTGACCCCAAAGCAGGGGCTGACCCCAAAGCAGGGGCTGTCCCCAAAGCAAGGGCTGACCCCAAAGCAGGGGCTGACCCCAAAGCAGGGGCTGTCCCCCAGGACTGAGGCAAAGGCAGGGTCACCCGAGCAGGGCCAGGCCCAGTGCCATGCCAAGCCGGTGTCAGGGGGCGATCCAGGGGTGTCAGGAGGTAGCCAGGGCTCACCCAGGGGCTGCAGAGGTGCCAGGGGGAGGATGGCAGCAGGGAGCTGCCACAGGCCTGGCCAAGGCACAGCCCCTAGGGGGGAGCTGGCTCTGGGTCTGTGAGGTGGAGAGGGAAGGCTGAGGGAAGGAACTCCTGGCCTCCCACACGGAGCACAGGATGTTTGTGATGCTCTCCATCAATCTAGGGAGAGGAAGATGATGATCACGGGGAATGATGGAAAATTGAGGAGCTCTGTGCCCTTCAGAAAACCCGAGCAGCTGAGCAGCTCCTTTGCCTGAGTGCAGAAATCAGCACAGAGAATTTGTGGCTCTTGTGAGTCTGAAGAGGAAACACTGCCAGGGCTGATGGATTCCTCAGAGAAGATGAGGCCTTTTAGCAATTCAGAGATGAGGAAAAGCTCAGAAAGCCACCAGAAGGACACAGAATGAACCCAAACCGATCAGGATTCAGTCCCCAAAGGTAAACACAAAAACTGGCTCATGGAGCATGAGCTGTCCTGGTGCTCTTGACCTGGCAGAGGCTCTGTTTGTTCCAGGAAAGGACACAAGGTGGGAGTTTGCAAAGAGCAGCACGTGGGGCTGTAGGGCTGCAGACACAGTGATGGATGGGAACTGACTGGGAAGGGGGAGAGGGGGAGAGCCCTGAGGGGCTTCACATGAAATGGTGCATTCAGGAGAGCAGGGCAGAGCCCAGGGGCTCCACTGGGGCCTTTTAATCCAGAGGCAGCCAGCAGAGACACCACCACCCCACAGAATTTGGGAAGAGTCAGGAGGTGAAGCGATGAAAAGCATGGAGCCAGTAAATAACATCTCTGGGGTGATGCTGGGCACAGTGAGGCGCCAGGCTTGGCTCTGAGCAGTCGCTGACAAACACCAGTGACATCAGTGACACCAGCACAGGGGAGATCTGGCACTGGCAGAGTGGGCAGGCTCACCCCAGGCTGTGAGGGTGGGGACCTGAGGACTGTCCCCTCGTGTCCTGCACCTCTCCTGGCTGGGGCTCACTGGGAGCTGGATCAAGAGTGGAGTTAGAAAGGGCAGGACAGAGCTAGGGCACCAACCCTGAGCTCTGTGAATTTCCAAATGTGCCCCCACTGCCCAAGGTGCTGCCCTGTGCCACCATCCACTCCCAGAGCCACCTCTGGGGTGCCAGAGCTGGGGGCAGTCCCTGCCCTTACCCTGTCATTTCACTGGGGTGGTTTCACACAAAGGTTCGATCTGCTTCCCAGGAGCTGCTGCTGCCAGAGAGGTGAGAACAGGCAATGACAGTGCCCCGAAAATGCTCTGGGCTGGGGGGGCTTGGGGTGACCCGGGCAGTGCAGGTTCCTGCAGGAGCCTGTGCCATGCCCTCCTGCCCCAGCTGCACGGTGCTGCTTGGGCTCCATGCTGGGGGAGCCCCAGTCCCCCCTCCCAGCATGGGCAGGGTCCTGCTCAGCCCTTGGATCCTGAGCCAGCCCCGCTGCTCCTGCCCCAGCCCATCCCTGTGCATCCTGAGCCAGCCCTGCCCCAGCTGCCTCCCAAGTGGCTCCTGCAGGTGTTCTTCAGTGTTGCTTTTACCCCCAGCACATCCCCTGGGCTGCAGCTGCTGCAAAACAGAATTACAGTTAACTGACAGCCACTGGGGCAGTGTTTATCTCTGGGGGAGTTAAACCAGCAGGGTCCCAGGCGTGCTGCCCAGAGCCCAGAAGAGCCTGGGATAGGCAGGGTGTGCTGAGCAGGGGCTCTGCATCCCCTGCCATCAGCACTCCGCAGCTCCCCTGGCACACCCCTGCTCCGTGCTGGTTTCCTGTGACATTTCCAGGTCCTTTCATGGGGACAGCCGGGTGCACTGCTGTGTTTGTGTACCTGTGCTGATGGGCAGCCTCACCCCTGCCCACCAAGGCTGCCAGGGGCTGTGTGACCCCAGAGCTGAAGGGCTTTGCTCTTGGGTGTTGGCAGTGCCTGTGCCACTGTCCCTGCCAGGCTGGTGAGTCGTGTTCTGCCACCCAGCACCCACAGGGTGGTCCCAGAGCATCCCCCCACAGGAGCTCCCCTGGTGAGGCTCCAGGGTGGTCCCTGTCCCTTGGGGCCCTGGGCGCAATCCCAGAGCTCTGCAGGGGCTTGCTGAGGGCTGATCCCATCTCTGGCACGGTGCCCTGCCCTGCACCCAGGGCCTGTCTGGCTCCTGAGCTGCTGTCCTGCCGTGGGTCGGCTGGGTGGGCACTGGGCTGAGCCCAGCTGCCACCTCTGGCCCTGGCCCTGGCTCCCAGGCTCACCTTGACCCTGGAGCTGTGCCACCAGCAGAGACTTGTCTGCTCCCTCATGGAACCATTAGGGACAGAACAACCTCTGAGATCAGTGAGTCCAGCCAGGACCCCAGAGCGCCACCGTGGTCAGCACTAACCCGTGTCCCCAGGTGCCACATCCACGCATGCTTTGAATGCCTCCAGGGCTGGTGACTCCACCACTGCCCTGGGCACCCTTTCCCTGAAGAAATTCTCCCTGGTATCCCCTGCAGACCTCCCCTGGCACAGCATGAGCCATTTCCTCTTGCTGGGGTGATGGTGGCTCTGGGCTGCCCTGCTCCCCTGCCCAGCTACCCTGGGACAGACCCTGGTGACAAACAAGCCCCTGCCCCACTGGTGATGTCCCCCTGCTCTGGCTGTGCCCCAGTAGGCAGTGCCACCCTGAAAGGGTTCTTCTCCTTTGATCTGTGGTGCAGAATGGACAGAGCAGTGAGGCAAACCCCTGCTTTACATACCTAAGGTGAATGAAGCATGGCTTTATACACCTGGCTGAGAATTCTTGCTCTGTCTCTGCCTGGATCAGCAGCCTGGGGCAGGCACACTTGGGCAAGCATAGCCATGCCTTGCACCTCTCTGTCAAAGACCAGAGACAGAGAGGGGCACAGGGACACCCTGCACAAAATCCAACCCTGTCCCAGGCTGTGGGCTGGGCTTCACACCCTGGACCCACTTCCCATCCCTGGAGGTGCTCCAGGGCAGCTTGGATGGAGCAGCCTGGTCTAGTGGCAGGTGCCCTGCCCATGGCAGGGGGTGGAATGAGATGAGCTTTAAGGTCCTTTCCAACTGAAACCATTCTGGGGTCCTGGGATTCTGTGACAGATTTGCTCTGAAAAGAGCTGCTCCAGAGGGTAGAGGTGGAAATGCCAGGGTGTTCGAGGTACTGAGGAAAGGAACGACCAGGCTTTGCTGCCACAAGAGTCTGTGGCCAGCAGAGGATGCTGAGGGAGAAGGACTGGGACCACGAGAAGCCCAAACTCCTACAGCTGCCTCCCTGAGGTGCCACTGCTGCTCCAGAGACAGCTGGAACTGTGTGCAGACCATCACCGTGGGTGTTTGACCTCTCTCATCCCAAATTCCTTCATTCTCCATTATTCCTTCACATATTTATGGGCAGATCCTGCCTTTTGCATGTTTCAAACCCTCTGTGTGGCAACATCTCTGCTCCATTAACTCCTGTGCTGAGACAGTGAACAGTCTGTGTCCCTGTTCCCTCACCTCCCCATCCATGCCCCAAGGACCCTGAAGGAGCCACCACAGCCTGGGGCTTTCCTGATGGGACAATTTCCTGTCATTATTGGTTTTCCTCCCAGAACAAAGCCTTTGCATTGCTGGCTCTCTGAGGATGCCCAGGAGCAGGGCCCACGGTCTGGTTAAAGCCCTCCCCCAGGAGGTGCCAGGGTCATGCCAGCCCTTCCCTGCCCTCCTCCCCGTGCCCAGCCCTGTTTCCCTGGTCCTGGCCTGGATTATCCCGCAGCTGAGTGGTCAAACCTTTCAGAAGGGGCTGGAGGGGGTTGAGGAGTGGCTCCTTCCTCCCACAGCCACATCAGAGCCGCTTCAGGCTGCCTCCTGCAGCACCAGAGCGGCCAAAGCCAGCGTGGACATGGAGCTGGGTGTCTCAAAAAGTTTAATAAAGGACAACAGGAGACAAGGACCACAGAGCAAAGGTTATCATGGCCAGGTGCATCTTGGCACTCAGGCAAGAGCACCCTGTTACCTTCAGGGACGCCCCTTTAATACCTTTAATTACCTCAGCCTGCTGCATATTCATAGATGCTTATGCATATGCATGAACAAGTTTACATATTCCAGGAGCTATTTTACATGGCCCCTCCTTGGTCTGCCTTTTTAGAGCATGTGTGTTTCCTGGCTGTGGTTGTGGCTCCTTCTCCTTATCGCTTCCCGTTCGGGTGTCGGGCCGTGCTTTCTTCAGACGGTGAGTGCTGATAGCTGGCACATCTGTACAGGTGTCCTTATCCCGTGTGCATTGGGTGTTATCCCATCCCAGCACGCATTGTAACACAAGCACACTTACAGCAGCTATTTCACTACTATGTCTTAAGCTTAATTAACAGTAGAAATAAAAACTATATCTTTATAGCAAAGTTACTTTAACGTCACACATAGAAAATCCATTTTAATATTTGCGAAAAGCCAGTATTGTAATATGTGTCTATAACAAGTTGGAGTGCAAAACATGGGCTTGTCCCTGCCAGAGGGCACGTGTGGGTGTGCAGGAGCTCAGGGAGGCAGCATCCCACATTAACCAGGCACGCTTTGTGTCCCAGAGCAGCAGCACCAACCCTGAGCCAGGCGGGCAGGGCGGGCAGCAGCTCAGCTCTGCTCTGCCCAAATTTCTGCCCTGCTCCTCCACCTCTGAGATTTCTGCTCTTAAAGTTGAGCCTTTCTCTGAGAGTCACAAAATGGATATTTCCAGGCTGAGGACAATTTAACTCACGCTTAAAATTCTTCATTTCTTTTCTATTCTTTTCCCAGAGACTAGAAAAACCGGCAATTTTTAGTGAAAATATTTGTAGGATTTTGCAAATATATTGTGGAAACAAGATTGTTGTGTTCCTAACAGGGGATGAACAGCCTGGCAAAGAGCATCTCCCTGTTCCACTGCATGCTGGGCCCTCCAAGTAGAAAAAAAAGACTTTTACAGATGTAAAGGCAGGCAGGGACCTGCCTTTACATCTGTAAAGATGAAAAGACAAAGGGACGAGTGAGGAACGGAAAAGGGGAGAAATAGGGCAGAATTTGGGCAAAGCATAAACAATTTTAACTGGGGAAACAACAATTACACTCAAAATTAATTTTAATTTCAAGCCTCTAATTTTCACTGTTGTTATTATTTTGATATTGGACCAGCACACAGATCCCATCCGAAGCCTCAGCCCGGTGTGTACAGGCATTGCTGGTAAATCCTGATGGAATTGTTCTGTAGTGAAATGTTTTGACACTTTGAACAAGATGGGAAGACAAGCACACAGCAAGTTAATGAGAGGACCAGAAGCTCTCAATATATTCAATAATGATTTCCAACAAATGTAGAGCTATTGTGTCAAAGTATTTCATTAAAGCACAAAGCAGCACTTTGATCTGGAAAATAAGATGTTTCAATCAACACTGAGTAAAAGCTGTTCTGAATGTTGTAAAACAAATACAGCAATGGGAATAAATTCATGGAAGAGCAGGAATCCTCTACTCCACCATGTGTCTGGTGCATGTTACACAGCACTGCTGGGTGAGAGAAATGGAAAGAAATACCACTTGCATTGCTGGGAAAGTGATGGAGTCAGCATTTTATTCTAAATTTTGTGCATTTTATTTTAAAAAGGAATTTGCAGTTTTGTTTTCCCAATTATATCCATTTTGGAAATGCTCTCTTTATCGAACAGTTTTCCCCCTCGGCTGGGGTTGATGCAGGTTTCAAGTGGTGACAGTTTTTATTAGATGCACTTTCCAAGTCTCAGCCCTGCCAGGTGCAGCTGGGTGCCACCCCTTTCACTGTGCATTGCCTCCCCGTGGGCTGGTGGCCAGGGGAGCTGGGGATGTCCCTTCCTGCCAGCTCTGCTGTGACACCGTTGTGCCACCGACCCTGGGCACTTACAGGAATGTGCTTTCTGTTGACAGAGTGGCAGAACTATTTTTTGTCCCCTTAAAAAGGAAATAAGCCTAGAAGTTTCTCTCCTCAGTTAGGTGAAAAGGCATCTCACAGGATTTGGGGGACTTCACCTCAAACTTAAGGATAGCTGATTGGATAGGAGCCAAAAAGTTTTGCTTGAGTAATTTACTAGAAAAAGAAGAGAACAAAGGAACTAATCGCGTTTGTAAGGTGTTTTACTGGGGGCAAGGACTCTTGCACCTGGCTTGGTTTTTCTCTGTAAAGAGCTTTGTATTTTGCCTTCTGTGAAAACTTTTTGTTTTCAACACTACTACAGAAGTCATCCTGCTGATTTTATGCCTTCTAAGGTAGCTGAGTTATTTTGGGTGTGAAAATAGATCTCTAAGAGCTTATTAGACTTGGCTTGAGGAGACGCATATTTCACGCACATCTGTGTGACTGTGATACACAGAAAGAAGCTAAAACTCAAAGACAAAGTGAGTTATAAAGTAGGTATGTATTTTCAGCAGGGCTCATGTGGGATACCTCCACAAAGACATGCCCACCTACCTGTTCTCAGCATTCCATTCTTTTTTATCTTCTAAAATGTTATATATACATTAGGCTTTGCAATACATCAATGCATATTTATTTCCTGGCTGCACCTTGTCCCACTTCATATGTTAATTATCTTATTAGTCCCTTGCACTTGCACACTTGTCTCTGGTGGTCATCCTGGGGGTCCTTGAGGGTCACAGGGGGATGAAGTAAGTAGTCTTCATCAGAGTTGACCTTTTCACCCCATCTTCTTGCACATGTTTACTGATCCTTTGGTCACAGTCCAAACCATGAGGATGGTTTGATCTGCTTGGGGGTCCAGAGGAGCCTTGTTATCTTGGTAGCCTTGTAATTTTCTCCTGTTTGATGAATATCATCCTTCCCTTATCACACATCCCTGCATTCTTTCATGTTGCTCTCTCACATATACCCTGTCCCCCACGTATCCTTGTCTTCCCTTTACAGGGAGTTAGCACAGTAAAATGCAGCAAATATTAAACAATATTTCATCTAAATATGTATTTCTAATCAATACCCCTCTAATTCCTAACCCCATGTCTCAACTGTGCCCAGCTGCCACCCCCTCACCTCTGCCACAGAGGGGCTGCAGTGGGGGTCCCTCCTCCCTTCTGTTTGCAAGGGGGGTGGAGCAGGGGCTGCTCCACATTCCCAGGCTCCTGACCCAGCCCCGGAGTGACTCCTGGAGCCAGAGCAGTTTGGGAACGCTGGGATTCCCCACGGACTGTGCTGCTGCTCAGGAAAACAGATTCCAAGGGAGCCATGCCCAGCCTGTGCCATCCCCTCTGGGCCCTAATTCTGTTCCTGGCTCCGGATAGCTCGTGGTGCTATCCTGGAGCTGCTGGGAGCAGGAGGGAGCTGCGTGTCCCTCGTGTCCCTCGCTGTCACACGGCTGCTGAGAGGACCTGTTCCCCCTGCATATGTTCTGAGGAGCATTAACTCACTCCTGGCTGCTCTGGTGCCTCCTGGAGATCCAGAAAATCTCCTGCCAGAGCAGCTGTGGCTGCCTCATCCCTGGGAACGTCCAAGGCCAGGCTGGACAGGATTTGGAACACCCTGGGGTAGTGGAAGGTGTCCCTGCCCAGGGCAGGGGCTGGAACAGGATGAGCTTTAAGGTCTCTTTCAATACAAGCCACTCTGAGGTTCTGGGGTTCCCAGACTGCAGGGTCACAGGTCCCTGTGCCCTTGTTTTCCCCCAAGCCACAGCTCTGTCACTGTCCCCATCCCGGCCACTGCTCCTGTCCCAACAGCTGCAGCAGCTCAGACAGGCTCTGCACCCAAAATGTCCAGGCCTGGCATTTTCTGTTCCACTGGTGCTCCATGGACGTGCTGAGCAGGTGATGTTGGCAGGGGCACAGAGCCCACCCATTCCCACGTGGTGGGGTCTGTCCCTGCCTTTGTCCTGCCGGGCAGGGCTGTGCCAGAGGCTGCTGGTGCCATCTGGGGCTGGGAAAGTGCCCAGATGCCAAAAAGGTGTCAGAGGAGAGCTCTGATGGCCAGACCTGCACACAGGGAGGCAGAGCTGCACCTCCTGCACATGAGCCCAGCCAGGTCCCTCTCTGCCCTCCCTGGGTGAGTGCCAGCCTGGGCACTACCTCTGCCCTCCTTTCTCTCCCAGATCCCAGCAGGACAGCCCACAGAGGTGCCAGCCTGACCTTCCCTGCCCACACTGACCTGGCTTCAGGCAGGGAGCTCCTGCAGAGGCCGCTGAGGGCTCCAAGGGCACAGGGACACCCTAAGCAGCATGGCACTTGAGGTGATGCTAAAATAACCTTTCCACCCTGGCAGGAGTGCCTGCAGGGTCCCTGTCACTGCACAGGTGCCTGTGCAGGGCAGCAGCAATCCCTGTGCCCATGGAATGCCCAGGGCCATCCCTGGTTCCGTCTGCAGCAGATGGGGACAGAAGGGTGCAGCAGGCAGGTTCCCAGCTGGAGTGGCTGCGTCCCAGCTCAGTGGCCTCAGATCCAGGGAAGTCCTGTGTGTGCTGTAGTGCCCTTGGAGGATGGGGACACCTCAGGCTGTGCCCAAAGCCATGGGTGGTGCCTGGCTGGGTGCCCCAGTGCAAAGTGCTTTTGGCCCTGCTGCTCCCAAGGTCGCTCCTGCCTCGTTGCTCAGCCCCGGAGCCACCTCTGAACTTCCATGGGCCTTGGGCCAGGCTCTGCTTCTCCACTAGGAGCTCAGGAGGGGCTCTGGGATGTGCTGAGCTGCTGCCATTGATGCACCCAGGGAGCAGCAACCACCAGGAATTGAATGGAATATCAGTAAAGGAGAATAAATGGCTGGCAGGGAAGAAGTATGTCTGTCACTAAAAATGGCAAGGTCATTTAGGAAAATCTTCTTTGTGTCCTTTGGCTGTAGGATCTTGTTGGTGTCAATGCTTTGAAGATAGAATGGGGATTTCACAGAATAATAAAATCACAGAAATTTTGGGCTGGAAGAGACCTTAAAGCTCATCCAGTCCCCTTCAGCTCATGAACTTCACAACAGAGACCTAGTCTCTGGATATTCAAGACCAGGATTTAATTTATTGCCTGTGGATTTAATTTATTTCCATTTATTTACTTTTCATCCTTGTGTTATGTTGTCACTAATTTCTCTTTCGTGGTGCTCTGCCTCTATTCCTGTTCACTCTTGGCACCTTCATGCCCTGTGTCAGGGGTGCCACAGCTCTGCCCCCCACCCCAGCCTTGGGCTGAACCTTGCCGCTGTTGGGTCCAGGATCCGAGTGGGAAGGTGTCCTGGGCTGTAAGATGTGTGTATTCTATTTCCCATCTGTCAGAGCTGGGCAGTTCTCTGCTGGTCACTGGGCAGTTCTCTTGGTCTCTCCCACAGCCAATCCTCCCTCCAGGAGATCTCTGCTGTCCATGGCCAGGGAGTGTCCCTGCAGGGCTGATCAAATTCCATCATCCCATGGGGAGATGCTCCGGCCAGGGCAGGAGCCAGGCATTCCTACCTGGATACAATCTGAGCCTGGAACAGTACAGCAGCCTTTGCCCACTGCATTCCCAGAGGAGCAGCTTTCTCCTGCCCTGCATTGCCAGAGGCAGAGCAGCCCTGGAGCTTCAGAGGAAAACTGCAGCCTTGTGCAGGATCCCTGCTCCAGCAGAACCACAGCTGGCACTGCAGGAGGGCTGAGCCCCCATGGGATGGGACTGTGCCACCACACTGACACTCAGGGGGACAGGGCATGTTCTGACTGTCAGTGGTTTGTTTTCTTTTTATGTACTATTGCATTTGTATTTTTAATTTTCCTAATAAAGAACTGTTATTCCTACTCCCATATCTTTGCCTGAGAGCCCCTTAATTTCAAAATTATAATAATTCAGAGGGTGGGGGTTTGCATTCTCCATTTCAAGGAAGGTTCCTGCCTTCCTTAGCAGACACCTGGCTTTTCAAACTAAGACAGAAGGGCAGCAAGGAGCTGGACATGGGGCCAGGAGTCAGCCCTGAGCTCCTGGGACAGCATGGCTTTCCTTGCCTGCTTGGCCTTCCTATTCCATCCCCAAAATGTGCCTTGTGTGCTTCTGTGCCTGAAAAATACAAAAAAATAAACAAACCCAAAAAACCCCATGGCATCTCCACACTGCGGGGAGATAATTAGACTAATAATGATCCATGTTGTAAGTGATTTTAAAAACAAAGCACAGCTATTTCTATTTCTATTAGGCTTTTATAAAGCCTTTATAGGCTTTTATGAAGCTTATAGTTGGCTTTTTTGGATAATTAACTCCAGGCCTGTGGGATGCTGATGCTGCACCTCTGAAGCAGCCCTGTGCCCAATCCCATCCTGCCAGGAGACACCCCAGCATCCCACCAACAAATCCTCAGGAATAAGGCTCCCAGACGTCCCCCCTGCACTGAGGTAGGGCCAATTGCTCTGGGGTAGCCCAGCGACCCCACAGGTTGTGTTTGGTCCTTACAGCCCCTGGAAATTCGACTTCTCTTAAGGGAACTCCAGCCTGACACCTGCAATCTGCATTTTTCTGCTCCACAGCTAAAGGCTTGGTCTTTGCCCAGTTGTCTTTTCCCAAAGAACTCTGCAAAACAAGGAGCAAGTGCTGTTTCATCTGTGCTTTAGCCAGGAATTGGATTTTGAGACAGAATTTGGAGATTTTAGAAAGGCCAGAAAGTGCTGAAGAATAAGAATGGAGCAAACCCAGGATTAACTAAACCTGACTAACTGGGTTTGTCCATCATGCACATGAGGGAAGAAGGTCCCACTGTTAACTATGGAACACTTTGGCCTCACTAATTAAAGGATTATTTTATGGCATAGGGGATGTAAGGCCCTGGGGGGAAAAAAGTTCTTCTTGGTATCTATGACAAAATCCCAGACTGGTTTGGGTTGGAAAGGAACATAAATCCCAGGGATTTATGGGGCAGGGACACCTGCAGTAGCCCAGGCTGCCCAGTGAAACATCTCCCACCCTCCCCAGCCCAGGGCTCTGCTCTCCACCTGAGAGAAATCAGGCAGAGAGGTCCTTTTGATAAAGTCTTTCCCAAGGAAAGTGGGAAAACTTCAAAGCAAATGTGTTTGGCATGACCTGCCAATCAAATGTCTCCTGAGATCAGCTGGAAGGAGACAAAGAGACAGAGGATGGCAGAGATGAGCCTGCTACCACGCTGATCTGACAGGGTAAACCCCCCAAAAGGGGCAGAGCCCCTGGCCAGGCTGTGCCCTGAGGCTGCTCCAGAGCCCATCTCCTCTGGGTACCTTCCTGGGCACTGGGCAGCACCAGCTGGGCACACTGGGGGTTCTTCCAGTCTGAACTGGGTAAACCAGCACCCCCAGCCATCAAGCAGCTGGAGCTGCCTGCCCACCCCTGCCTGGCTCCACGGATGACAGTTTCATCATTTTTTGAGCATTTTGGTTTGAATTCAGTCAGGTTGTAAAAATATTCATTTTATCCCTAGCTCAGATGTGGAAATTGAATGTCATTTGGAAGCAGAAACCCAGAATTATTCCATGAGAAAATGCTAAAAAGAGGTTCTGCAAACTTCAAAAAATAAACTGCCTTCCCTAGTGAGGCTGTTTGCTTCTGTGAGCCCAGTGCTGGCCATGGCCTGCTTGGCAGGGGGGCTTTACTGGGGGGGGTCCCAGTGCCTTTCCTCCCTCTCCCTGTCATTCTCATGGAGCGAGAGCATAGAAAAACAAATGCTAAAAGTTCAGATACCATAGCCAACATTTGAAATTTTAATCTCCCCAAATTTGCAATCCAATGACATGGATTGAAAAAATTAATTACTTTTATTGCACTTTTCAGTGGGTTTTTCATGCTCAGACTTTACCACAGACTTACCTTCTCCTTCCTGGAGCCACAGGGGCTGGATTTGCTGTGGCCCTGCCTGAAGCAGAAGCAGGAACTAGGTGCCCTGGACAGGTCATCCCACCCTGAGACCCAGCTCCCAGCACTGCAAACACCACTTCCCACAAGGAACACCAATTGGGTGGGGATGGCTGGGATATTGGGAGGGAATTCTCCCCTCTTGAGGGTGGGCAGGCCCTGGCACAGGGTGCCCAGAGCAGCTGTGGCTGCCCCTGGATCCCTGGCAGTGCCCAAGGCCAGGTTGGATGGGGCTTGGAGCAGCCTGGGACAGTGGAAGGTGTCCCTGCCCGTGGCTGGGGGTGGCACTGAATGAGCTTTAAGGTCCCTTTAAATCCAAAATATTCGGAGATTTGGTGATTTCCAGGCATCACTGCCCAGCCCAGGCTCCAGGCCGCAGGGGATACCGGGGTCCCCAGGGAGGGAATGTGGCCAGGCTAGCCCAGGGTGCTCATCCCCACTGGCCTCATCCCCACGTCCAGGCCCCAGCACTGCCATGTGCCATGGGTTCCCACCCCACTGCCCTGGTTTCTGTGCCTGGCACCCTGCTGTGTGCTCCAGGGGAGCTTTCCTCACTCCTGTTTCTGGGTCACATCTTCCATCTCCCTTCTTTTCAGCTGGCATCTGCCTTTTTTAGCTGGATGCCTCCTGCTCAGGCCCTCCTGTGCCTCCCCTGGCTCTTCCCTGGCACAACCCCAGATCATGCCCAGGTGCTGGCACACTGGGGGATATTGCCATGCCCCCCCAGCTGAGAACAGGGTACAAAATTCCAGGCTTTGGGGGGGGTGTGCAGGTTTTGGGTGCATGGTTTTAATTAGAAATTGACATTTCTAAGCCTGTGGCTGCCAAGCAACGAGCATCCAGCAGCTGATCTCTGCTGTAAGATGGAGGTACCCATGTTCCCAGCCTGGGGAAGGGCCAGCCTGCCCCTCCTGCATGGGCACTCAGCCCTGGGGATATGGCCAGTGGCACTGGGTGGCACCCAAGGCACAGTGGTGACCCAGGGCTCCATCACCCCAGAGCTGCAGAACTCAGTGTTCACTAGGGTGGGGGTGAAATTCCCCACCAGAGGAGGTGGGATGCTCTGAGCCTGCAGTCTGATCCCCTCATGAAGGAGCCCAGGATTCCCAGAGCTGAGGATGTGGCCCCTGGTTCAGGGGGCAAAGAGGAGTGTGTGGGCTGTGCTGCCACACCTGCAGCCATGGGGACAGGGCAGAAGTCACAGCACAGGGAGGTTTGTGCATGCTGCTCTGGCCTCATCCTTACACAACATCCTTCCTGCTCATCCTCCTTCCAGAAGGGATGCCTGCCTCACATCAGCCACTGGCTCACGGCACCCCTGGCACTGCCCTGCCCTGGCACCTCCCCTGAGCGCTCTGGCCAGGCTGGCAGCACAGGGGAGCACCTTGAGCTGGGCTCCAGGGGCAAAGCCCTGCAAAGCTCTGGTACTCAGGACCATTCTGCAGGTGCTGATGGGCACAGCACGTCCCCCTGCCCTGCCCTGGTGCCCCTGGCCTGCCCTGGCAGGGAAGGGCTGCAGCTTCTCAGTGAGCTGCTCCCCAGCCCATGGCTGTGCTCTGAGTGGGGGGGACAGCACTGTGAGCTCATGAGCTGTGCAGGGAAAACTGGAGCTGCCTTCTTAATTTCCTTCTTCTTTTCTGGTACAGGCCCATTTCTCACCGAGTATCACTCAGAGCTGTGCAGATGCCACATGCACTGGCAGCTCTTGAGGGGCAGCTGGACAGTGTCCAGCTGTGTCCTCATGCCCAGGCCATGGTTTCCTGCTGTAAAAACCTGCAAACATCCCACTGGAGCAGACTGGTGCCCTGTCTGCACATTCAGCAGTGGTTCTTGGCAAACAGTCCCAAGGAAGTCCTTAAATACACTTAAACTTCTTCCCCCAGAGGGTGCTGGGCACTGCGCAGGCTCCCCAGGGAATGGGCACAGCCCCGAGGCTGCCAGAGCTCCAGGAGGGTTTGGACACTGCTCTCAGGGATTGTTGGGGTGTCTGGGCAGGGCCAGGAGTTGGACTGATGGTACTGGTGGGCCCTTCCAGCCCAGGACATTCCTGACTCTGGGTTGCAGCCCTGCCCTGAGGGGAGGTCCTGGCTGCAGCAGGAGAGCTGCAATCCCTTCTTTGCTTCCTCCTGGGGCCTGATGTGGTTGCAGATGCTCCTCTGCTCCCTAAGCACCCAATCTTCCTCCTGAGCCTTACTGAGCTCTTCCCTGTGGCTCTATCCCATTACTCCTTAGTGTTCCTCCCTAACCAGAGACACTTCAGCCCTGCTGTGCTTGCTCCCTGGCTCATCGTGGGTGGAACTGAACATTTCACATGGGACAGCTGGACTGCCTTCCATTCACTCTCTCACCCTGCTGGGTATTCAGCCCTTGCTGTGCCCTATTTTGTGTGTGCTCCAAGAATGGGGCACAGGACATTTTTCATTCCAAGATCCATCAACTGGAGATGACGCATTTTGTCTTCATGGAACATGTCTGTCCTCAGTAGGGCTGGTTGCCTCCAGACAGGGCAAGAGCCCCTTGATCTGCCCAGGGCTGCCCACAGAATAAACTCCCATCTGTCCTCAGAGAGAATTTCAAACCGTCAGCAGAGCCACGTGGCCTGGAATGAGCCACTACCTGGTCAGGAGGAATTTTGGGACAAAGCCTAGCAGAAGCTGCTGTGGCAGAGGTTCCTTCATGTGGAACAGACTTTGCAGGGTCTGCCACATTGGAGCAAGGCAGGGGCAGGGGGACACTGATGTTCTGGGCACCAGGCTGCCTTAAGAGGCTGCTGCTCACCAGTGTTTGACTGCAGTGAGGAGCAGAAAGGGCAAGATTTGCCTTGTGAGAGATTTATGGGCAGGAGAGCAAAGCAAAGCAGGGCCATGCTCTGCCTGCTGGGGAGGAGGGGGATGTCTGCACCCACCAGGCACACCCTTCATCTCTTACAGCCCACCTCACATTTCCTGCCCTTCCACCCCTCAGTGGTCTCCAGAGGTACCTGCAGCACCCTGAAGTGCAGAAGGTTGCAGGAGCTCCCTGGATGGGCTCAGAGCTTGCTGAGTCTGGGGGTGCCCAGTGCCCCAGTCCCTGTTCCTGCCCCTCTGTGTGGCTGGGAGCTCTGCGCTCTGGACTCTGCTCACCTGCAGTGTCCTCACCTGCCTTCACTCAACCCCTCCTTGTCCCCAGCTCCTGGGCCAGCCCTGGCTGTTTGTCCCACAGACCCAGCAGCCCCAACACTGCCTGGTCATGCTCAACACTGTGTCCATCCCTGGGCAGTGTTTCCTTCTCCATTCACCTTCCACTCCACACATTTTCCCCCAGTCCCTGCCCAGCTTCCTGGATGGAGCCAGACCCATCATTTCTCCTGCTGGCATTGAAGATCTGGCCCATTATAACTGAACTGTCCATTGTCACATTTGGCCCACTCTGTCACCCCTGGGGACAGCAGCAACACAGTGCCAGGGGAGCTGTTCCTGCCTCAGAGCAGAGTGACACCCACAGCTGTCCTGTGGGCTGCAGAGCCACCACCAGCTGAGCCCTGCCATGCCAAAACTTGAAACAGAAGGACCTTGGTGTGAGCAAGGGGGTCACACACCCCCAGTGTCCATGGGGCAAACCATAACACAAGACCCCAACCCAAGCCAGCTCCTCAGCTCCAAACAGTTCCTCTGGGATTTGCTCCCATCTCCTCCTCCCTAAAGGACCCTGTTCCTCTCAGCCCTCCCACTCAGCATCCTTCATAAGGGATGCAAGGGCCCCTAAGGTGTCAGCCCTCTTGTGCTGTGCTCTGCTGCCGTGCTGGGACTCTTCTGGGACTCTGTTTCTCCTGGCAACACCCTCAGCTCCCTGCCATGGGGACAGCCGATCACACCTCCCCCTGCTCTGCTCTGCTCTGCTGTCCCCAGAAGCAGTGCCAGGGCCCCTCAGGTTTGCAGCTCAAACATCTTTAAGCCTGGAGAAATCCCCTTGGATTGCTGCCCCAGCTCCCAGGCCTTCTCTACCTCCACACTCACACTGTCCCTGCCTTCTGTCCCACCTGCCCAGCAGAGTCCTGGCCCCGTGTTTCTCCCAAAGGTTTCAAAGCTCTGTGATTTTTCTCCCGCTATCCACACATTCAGCCATGCTTAGAAAGACTCAGAAAGCCTCTCTGATGCCCTTCCCTTGTTTTCTACGTGCCCCTGTCATCCATGCCTGCCTTTGGTCTGCCTCCCTGTCCTGCGGGGTGCCCAGAGCCCACTGTCCTGCAGCCCTGCCTGTCCCCTCTCCCAGCCACGGCTGGTGATCCCCACCACCCACCTGCTCCAGCCACCATCACTATGGTGACTCTAAGCTCCACTGTGCTGTGCCAGACTTGTCTCTTTCCCTCAAAAACTCAGCTGCCATTTCCTGGCTGCCATTTCCCCTGCAGGGGCAACCCTCAGCCCAGGTTTAGCACAAAGTTACTCACCCTGGCCCAAAGCCTCTCTGATCCCTGTGAGGACACGTCCCCTTTTCTCTCTGCCCCGCAGGTCTTCATGAGGGACAGCCCTGGAGCCCAGAGGGACACACGCTGCTCAGGATGCTGAGTCTGGCCTAGGGCCCAGCCCAGCAAGCTGAGAGGTACGGGATGGCCTGGGGTGGCTTTGGGGTTGGCCCCGGGGTGGCTTTGGGACTCCAGAGGGGGCTGGGGAGACAGCCCCAGCTCTGTGCTTGTGGCCAAGGGGCAGTGGAGCTCCTGCAGGAGCAGGCTGGAGAAGGGAAGCTGGGAGGGTGATTCAATGACAACCCTCCCTCTGTCTTCTGACAAATCCTGCAACACACCCCTTGCAAAATAAAGTTATGAATCTCCTGCCCATTGCCCATCTGTGCTGTGCAGACACTGCTCTGCTCCCCCTGCAGCTCAGCTACCCCTGAGTCCCACCTGTTGTCCCATCACTGCTCCCGGGTGTGTCAGTTCCTCAGGACAGTACTCCCTGGGCTCAGGGATGCTGCCATTGCATTGGGACTGCCCTCAGCTCCCTGGCCTGGCAGTGAACCAGGGCTCAGCACACCAGCTCCTGCAGAGATCATTTCCCCTCTGGCTTGAACTGTGTCACCCTCAATTCTCCCTCCTGGATCACCAGAAATGAGAACCATTTGTCTTCACTTGGAGAAGCCTCTGTAGCTGCCTGTGGCATTCCTGGAGGTGTCCAAGCCCCCTCTTGATTCCGGTACAGCTGAGAAATGAGGCTTTGGGCTCTTTCACAGAAAAACCTCCCCAGCCACCCTTCATTCATAGCATCCCAGAATTCCAGAATGGTTTGGGCTGGAAGGGAACTCAAAGAACATCTTGTTACAATCCTCCTGCCCTGGGCAGGGACACCTTCCGCTATCCCTGGTTGCTCCCAGCCCTGTCCAGCCTGGCCTTAGACACTTCTAGGGATCCAGGGGCAGCCACAGCTTCTCTGGGCACCCTGTGCCAGGGCCTCCCCATCCTCACAGGGAGGAATTCCTTCTTAAATATCATAAAATAATTTATTCCTAAATTCTCTTCTTCTCTTTTTCCTCCACATGGCCTTTGCTGGGCTGCTGACTGAAAGCCCAGCAGGCTCCTGCAGCCTGCCAGGGCTGCTCCATGCCCCTGGCACTGCACCTGGCCTGGCCTGCTCAGTGACTTTCCTGAGGAGCACCCAGACACTCATGGTGAAATCAGCAGCAAACATCATCACTCGTGCCTTCATTTCATGTCCTTCCAGCCACTGGGAGCTGCCATGAAGCTCAGGAATAGGAAGAAGGATGGCAAAAGCATTGCTCCTCACAGCCGAAAGGTTCCGGGCTGCCTGTGCCAACCCTCCATGCCGTCAGCAGGGTTGGAATGCCCTGTCCCCCTGGGTGTCCTTCAGCACCTACCCAGCTCCTGCTCTGGCTGTCCCAGTGCCTCTGACCCCCAGGCTCCATCATGGACAAATAACCTGGAAAATTACATTTTAAGGGGAGGATACATTTTGAAGCTGATAGGTTTTCAGAGATGGGGGTTGGAAGCATGAGGAAAACCTTCACTGCCCTGCAAAGGGAGCCAGGCACCCCTGGAATTTGGGAGAGGAAAATGCCAGGGTTGAGAAAGACTTTGGAGGGTGCAGAGAGCACTGTGGGGCTCGTTGTTCCTCTCTGCTGGGCCATTTCCCCTTAGGGATGAACTGAATGGTCAATTCTGTATTCAGGACTGGGAAGGCAGCTGCACTTTTGCTGAATCTGCTACAGGAAGGAAAAAAAAAATCTGTATATTTCCATTTTCCTTAGAGAATGAAGCCTCTTCCCCAGAAAGCCAGCTCTCCATTTGCAAAAGCACCAGGCAAAGGGATGGGAAAATCCCCATGGTCGCTGCTCCCACACCGTGCTCACCCTCAGGCCAGGCTTTACCGCAGGTGCAGGGACTGCAGAGGCGTTTCACAGAACTGAGCAGTCCTGGCTCTGATCCCCTCACTCCCACGGGGCAGCCCTGGCCAGGCATCCCAAAAAAAAGCAATATCTATGGATTTATAATCACCTCTGAAACCATCAACACCTGGATCAATACCTGGATCACCCGAGGTCAGGCTGGGATCCCTGGCAGAGGGATATCCAAGAGCTCTTGCTCTCTGTCCTGCCAGGACCTGTGAAGTCTCCTGACCTACCCTGCACACACCTCCAAGGGCAGCCAGAGTGAGAGGCTGGTCCCCAAAGAGTCTCCTCAGCCCTCCCGAGGACAGGGCTCTGTGCTCTGGGCATGGGAATGCCATGGCAGCATGGGAATGCCATCCTGGCATGGGAATGCTATGGCAGCATGGGAATGCCGTTCCACTAGGAGAAAGCACCCTGAGATCTCAGAGCATGTCTGGAGCAGGTACTGCCCTGCAGCCCAGTGCAGGTAAGGTAACCCCCAATCCACGGCAAGGAGGTCACCCCCAGTCCATGGCAAGGTCACCCCCAGCCCATGGCAAGGCTTGTCATGCCATGGCAGCATGGGAATGCCATCCCACCAAGGGAAAGCACTCTGAGATCTGAGAGCATGTCAGGAGCAGGCGCTGCTCTGCAGCCCAGCCCAGGGCAAGGTGACCCCCAATCCACAGCAAGGTCACCCCCAGTCCATGGCAAGGACATCCCAATCCATGGGAAGGTCATCCCCAGTCCATGGCAAGGACATCGCAGCCCATGGGAAGGAAGACGCACGTGCACCAGAGAGACCAAAAGCCCTGAGCAGAAGAGGAGCAGGAAGTGAACAGCTGAGCCTAATTTGTGCGAGGTTGTAAATGAATTTCTCTGTGGCAGATGGTCAGTGGATTATTTTCCAGAGGGTTAGGCAAGACCCAGATTAGGAAAAGCTGAGAAATTTTGATGTGGCATGCAGGACCTTATCCTTGGGCTCAGGACCATGGAACGATTGAGAGGGTCCTGACTGTGTGTGAGGGTTAAGGGACCCCATATGAGCAAAACTGGGCTCTGCAAAAAGGGCAGGTGTGGGGTCAAGCGTGCAGCCCCCACACACCAGGTTGGCAACACCACCAAAAGGTGCCCCCCGAGCTTCTCATGCCCTTAAAGCAAAGCTCCTGGCCGGGGAGGTTGGCGTCTCCCGGCTGGGATGCCCCGTCTCGGGGGGACATCTGGGTCCCGCAGGGGGGCCCCCTGCCCTGGCCCCGCGCGGGGCCGCGCCCACCGCCCGCAGCTCCCAGCCTCTGGCTCGGCATCCCCGGGAGCGGGGCTGGGGCTGCCGTGCCGGGCTGGGGGCGGGGGGTGCTGCGCCGGCTCCGCTCCGCTCCCTGCCCTGATTTCCTGGTGGAAATCCCAGAGTCTTCTCCAGATCCAGCTCTGGTTTTGGGGGCAGCCATCTCCCTCTCCCTCTTTCCTCTTCCCTCCTTCTGCTCTCCTTCCTCCTCCTCTCCCTCCCTCCTCTCCGCACTGTGCTCTCCGGGGGCTCTCGGTACCGCTGCAGCATCGCCAGCCCCCTCCATGCAGGCGGCTGGGGCGCGGGGCGGAAGGGGAGGGCTGCGGGGGCCAAGCTGAATGAATGGGCATCGCGTCGGTGCCGCTCGAGCCTCCGCATAGGGGCGAGGCGGCCGCACCGCGCCGCGGGCAGGGGGGCAGCGGGGCCGGCCAGCGGCCGGGGCCGGGGCCGGGCCAGGGCGGGCCGAGCCGAGCCGGGCCCCCCGCCCAGCCCGCCGGGTCGCTGCGGGCAGCGGGCGCTGCCCCTCCGCGGGACCCGCACAGCCGGGACAGGTGAGGAGGGGCTGCAGGGGGCCGGGGGCGCCGGGAGCGGGGCGGGAGGGCGGTGCGAAGCGCGGGGATGGACGGTGCAGGGCCAGGGTACGGACGGTGCGGGGAACGGCTCGGACGGTGCGGGATGGAGGGATGGACGGTGCGGGATGAAGGTCTGAGAGGTGCAGGAAGGAGCTGGCTGGTGCGGGAAGGGGCTGGCTGGTGCTGCAGGGATGGCCGGGCGGTGAGGGATGTGTGGCCTGACGGTGCGGCAGGGATAGCCGGGCGGTGCGGGCTGTGTGGTCAGACGGTGCGGGAGGGATGGCAGGACGGTGCGGGAAGGGGCTGGCTGGTGCAGGGCTGGGCTGGGTGGTGCGGGAGCGGGCAACAAGGAGTTAAGTGGCTGCGGAGCAACCGGGCTCAGAGCGTGTGTGTGTGTGTGTGTGTGTGTGTGTGTGTGTAATCCCGCACCTCGGGGGCGTGGCCCAGCCCCACGCGTGTCCGTGCGGGGCAGCGGGCGGCCGGCTGCCGGTGCGGGCTGCGGCGTGGCGGGGCCGCGGCTGCGCAGGGGTGCGGGAGCCACGGCAGAGCCCGGCCCCGCCGCTGCCTCGCTGCTCCCGCATCAAAAATACCACAAATATGTGCGTGTGCAGGAACCCCGGCCCGACGCGTGTGCGGGGATCCGCTGCGGTGTCGCGCCGGCTGCGGGAGCCACGGCTCGGGGCCGGGGTCGAGCTGCGGGGCTGAGGGTGGCCCCGATTCCCGGTGCGTGCCCTCCGCAGCGAGCCGGGGCCGGGGAGCAGCCCCAGCCCGGGCGTGCGGGTGTGCGTGGTCCGCGCTTGCGTGTGCTCCGATCGGGGTGCGTGTGCTCCTCTTGGATGAGCGTGTGCTCCTCTTGGATATGCGTGTGTGCCCCTCTGGGGGTGTGTGTCGCACACACGCGTGTGCAGCGGTCGCTGGTGATGTCCCTGCGGGTGTGCAGGGCGTGAGGCTGGAGGTGTGTGCCAGGGAACGCACACGGGTGATGGAGGAAGCGGGCACGCGTGTGAGCACACCCGTGCCCGGGCTGCCCTCTCGCACCGGGCCCCAGCCTGGCTGCAGCCGTCGTGGTCTCTGGGCACTTGTCCCCATGTCACGAGTGGCCACTGGCACTGAGCATGGCCTCGGCCTGTGTTTGCTGTGCCTGGGATGTGCCTGGTCCTTCCCCTGGGCCGGGATGGTTTGCATTATGTGGGGAGTGGCTGCGGGCAGAGCTGTCTGACCCTCACCCCTGTGCCCGACCCTCCCCCTTCTCCCAGCAAGTTTTCCCGTGTAAAGGTACTCCAGGTTGCCCAGAGCCGGTGGGTTTGTGGGCAGTGGAGCCAGTGGGGAATGGAGCCAATTGGCAGCAAGTGGCAGCCCCTGGTAGGTCAGTGCCTGCTGTCCCTGTCCCCATGTGCCACCCCGGTGCCTCTCCAGCTGTACCAAGGGCCAGGATCAGTCTCAGGGTTGTGGTTGGGTCATTGGACTATCATTATACTTTTGGAGGGGCAGACAAATGTCCCTCCCCATGCCAGTCCCCTCCAAGAGAGAGGTGCCACATAACAAACTCTGGATCTTTGCCGTGACGCACTCTGGAAGCTCCAGGCCAAGATGAGGCCCGGGCAGGAAAGGGATTCAGAGCCTTGTTGCCATCATTTCCATTGGAGCTTGGCACCAACATGCCTTTGAGGAGCAGAGCCTTGCTGACCTTCCTGACCCCATGCCTGGTGTGGGGCTGGCACCCACGGTACCAAGAGCAGCCGTGTCCGTGTAGAGGCTTGGGGCTGGCATTCCACAGGACCTGGGCAGCTTGGAGCATTTCCTGCAAAATGGACTCTCGGAGCCTTGTGAATCCGCCTCCACTGCTTCTCCTCCGAGGAAACAGAGCACAGAGCCAGCCCAGGGGCTTCTCACAGGAAGCTGTCACCTGGTAGGAACTGCCATTCCTGCTCTGGGACATGGTGCTGCCGCTTGTGCTGGCAGGAAAGCAGGGCTTTTCCAGCTGTGGGCTTGGCAGATGTGGCTCCATGTCTGCAGCAGCCCGGCTCCCTCACTCCTCTCCGTGTCCATGACGCACGGTATGGTTGGAAGCATAGCTGTGAGTGGCAAGGAATAGAGCAGCTCCAGGGAAACGTGCCACTCTGCAGCAGGGGACTCCTGCACCTTCTCACACCCTCGTGCTGGGCCCAATTTCACCCTCGGAGCATCAACATCTGGTGAGCCAGAAAAAAAATGTAAATCGAATAACCATCAGGAGTAATTGGAGACCCGTTTGGAAATTGGTTTGCTACCTGCATGCCTCCCAGGCAAGCTTTTCCCTGTTAACCATTGTGCATCTTTGCATGAAAAACGAGGCTTTATTTCCAGCCTGGGTAGCGGCAGCGCAGCAGGATTGGGATGAGCACGCTGTGTCCCCTCTAATCTGCCCACAATCAGCACCGAGCGCTGCTGCCACGCCGCAGAGATGGAGAGCCCTGGATCCAGATGGCAGCTGCCTCCCCGCATCCTCCCAGTGCCATCCACAGTGCAGGGCAGCAGCGCAGGGCAGCAGCGCAGGGCAGCAGCGCGCCAGGACTGGCCCTGGCAGGGCTCTGTCCCCGACAGCCACCTGCGTCCCCTGTTTGCTGCCCAGCTCAGGCCAGGGCCGCCAGCCCCGGGCAGTGCTGGGCTGCCAGGAGCTGGGCTGGCTCCCGTTTGCTCCTGGATGGGCTTTAAGGAGCTGATTCGGAGCTCGCAGGGCTTTCCTTGCCCTGTTTCCAGGGGAAATCCTGCCCAGGATCCACAGCTGGCTGTGCTTGGCCCAGCCATGCTGGGGGGCAGCCCCACAGCCCCTCTGGGAGGGAGGGGGGAGTGCTGGGCACCTGTGGCAGGCTGAGCACTGCCCACCTCCCATCAGGAGCCTGTTGGAGAGGGCCTCTGGTTGCACTCAGTGAGGCAAAGAGGCTGCAGGAGATCTCACGCTGTCATTGGGGTGGTCAGAGCAGTCATTTTGGGCACTGAGGCTGATTTGTCATTCTCATTTCAGGGGTGCAGAATAAACAGAGGTGAAGGTTCTGCTCAGGTCTGTGAGGGAAGCCCTTGGCTCAAGGTTTGGGGTGCTGCAAGCCGGGTCCCTACAGCAGAGTTTTGCTGAAGCTACACTCCAGGGGCTGGCACCAAGCTCCTGCAGCCTGGGCCTGTGCTGCTCTCCATGGCAGGGTTTGCAGATGTCTGTGTTCTTCACCTCGTACCTGCCCACAGCTCTGCTCTGGGAGGTCCCTTGGGTCTCTCCATGGGCACAGACTGTAGCTACACCAGCCATGCAGCTCCCAGTGGACACTGCTGTGGGCTCTGTGTGTGACCCCCTGGTGTGGGTGTGCAGGAGAATGTCCTGAGCCTCTTTCTGCTGCAGAGACATTGTAGAGGGAAGGTTCCCACCATGCTGAGCCCTCCTGTGCCAGACAGGAAGGGTTGATATCCCATGGATATCAGCCCTTCCTGTGCTTGTCTGGTGGCTCTGGACCATGGACTGTCAGGAAAATTGTCTTTCCTGAGAGCTTTGCCCAAGTGAGGCCTGGCTCCAGCTCTTGGCCAGGAAAGCAAAGCGGCTGCAGGGAGGCGCAGCACAACTTCCAGAGCTGTTGTGGAGATCTCGTGGCTGTGGGTTGGAACTAGGTGACATTTAAGTACCTTCTGACCCAAACCAGCCCCTGATCCCATGATTCTGTGGTCTTGGTGGGTTTATGCCCTCTGGGGGAGAATGGGATGGGGGCAAAGAGACAGACAGCCCCAAACCTACACTGTGCTGGCTGTGCAATGGTTTAGATGTTCCTGTGCCTGGCTTCTGCAGTCCCTGGGATGTCTGCATCCTTCTGCACATCTCTTAATTGACTCTCACAAGGAAGGATCCCATTTCCTTGGGCCTCCAACAGTTGCCTTTGAGTTTGGTGTGCCCTGCAGCTCCCATGCTGTCCATAGGGCTGCTGCTGAGGAGCTGAGACCTCTGCGGAGCTCTGAGGTGACACTTGTGCTCAGGAGGAGTGGTGAGGCCTGTGATGAGCATTTGAGAGTCCCCCTGTCAAGTATTTAATATCCCAGTCCCTGAGCTGTTTGTCTCATGTGTCTCCACAGGACTGGGACCACCCACACCATTTTCCCTGGCAGGTGACAGACGGGTGACAGCACCAGGCTCCAGCCATTCCAGGGTGGGGCTGGACAGCCTGCCTGGGGGCAGGGAGGCTTGGGTCCCCTCCCCACTGCTTCCCTCTCAGCTGGGCTGAAGGATTTCCTTCACCCAGTGTCTCAGGGCCTCGGAAGAGAGAGGAGCAGGTGCTGGAGGTGTCACTGATTCCTCACATTGGTTCTGGGCTGGCCCTGCAGACACAGGAGTCTGCAGGGAGCAGCTTCCCTCCACTGGGAGAGCTGGGAAGTGCCTGCAGCGAGTGTCCCCGGGGTGTTCAGGGCATCCCCTCGTGCCCTGAGGAGCCTCTGTTGGTTCCTGCTGTGGTGTGAGATCCCCTCTGTGCCTGGGGTGCCCATGGGGAGGCAGAGATGAGCTGGTTGTGGGTCAGACCAGAGTCCTCGGCTGCAGCCACAGGGACCCTCACGGTGTGCTTTGGGAACACCCTCATTCCCTTATCCCCGTGCTCCTCAGCTCACTCCATGCCCCCAGGTCCTGCCCAGCTCTTGCCCTGTGCCCATTGCCCGTGGTCCGGGCTGGCACAGCCCTGCAGTGCTCTGCTGTCCCTGACCCTCACATGAGCCCTCCTGAGGTGGGCAGGGCTGTCAGCACAGCAGCACCCCCCGGTATTTATAGATAATGTTATATTTATATAACATTATTTATATATTTATAGATAATGTTATTCCCTGCCAAACTCCCGGAAACAGGCTCTGTGTGTGTCACAGAGAGAGGATTTGAATGGCACCATTCTCACTGCGGGAGCGAAGGTGACGCTCCCTCGCTGCTTGCCTTGACCAACTAATCCTCCCCGTGCTGGAGACAGGATAGCTGCTCCTGGCCACCATGGGCTTGGGCAAGTCCTGCACACGGGCACCACAGCCAGGAGGGACAGGGACCTGCTGCCTTGCTCCAGGACCACCTCCCTCCTGGGCAGAGCTGCTGGGGCAGCCGGGGCTCAGGGCTGGGGTTAGGACTGACCCAGTTGAAGGACAAGGTCCTTTGTCCAGTGATTTTCTTATTCTGAACAGTTTGAGGTGGTTTCTGAACAATCAGAAAGGGCTGGTTTGGCATTTTCTAAATAGCCCACCCTCCTGTCTCAGCTGGGCACTGCTGCTGGTTTGGGCAAAGCTCAAGACCCACTGACAGTGTTAGGAGGTGTTTCAGCTGGCTGGAGAACAGAGGAGTTCTCAGCTGTCCCTTCACAGCCACTGGAACCATTCCATGCCTGCCCTGCCTGCTGTGGGAAAGGCCTCTGGATGGGAACACGGATTTCGTGGCAGGCCAAGGTTTGGGTTGTGCTTTCCAAGCAGGATTCTGGATATATGGAGGGACATGGACAGCCAGACATTCACAGCACAGAGGTGTGTCCTGCCCTGCACAGCATGCAGGACAGGGGGAGATGCTCATGGAAGGGATGATGCTCACGGAAGGGATGATGCTCCCAGAAGTTGTGTGCTGTGCACAATGAGGGAAGGGATGGGCAGGGATGGGGCACCCAAGCTCCCCATGAGCTCCTCAGTCCTTTCCTGGCACTGAGCAGGCTCAGGAGTCCTGTCCCCAGCCTGAGCTGGGGCTGTGAGCAGGGGACAGCAGCCCCCATTGCCCCCACAGGAGCAGTGGAGGCTCAGGTGGGCTCAGAGCATCCCGTGTGACCTGGGGACAGGAGGCTGCTGCACACAAGGGCTCCCCAGTTTTGGGGCCCCAAGGAATGGAGCGAGGCCTCAGAGCTGCAGGAGCCTCTGCCCATGTGCCCCTGTCACCCTCATGTCTCCTGGGCTCTGCTTGGGGCTATGAGCTGGGATGGAAGCCTTCCCCTCCTGTGGCACTGCCCCCTGAGGAGTGGGCAGCCGCTCCTGGGGCTGCTGCCCAGCCAGGGCTGGTGGCCGGGGTCAGTGGCTCCCTGCAGCCCCCTGGCAGGGCTTCCCACAGGCACAGCAGCCAGGCCCTGCAGAGACAGCCCGGCAACGGGAACGGCTGGTGTGGAGAAAAACGCCCTTCCCACACAGCCCAGGCTGTCCTTCCCCCTCCCTCCCCTCCCCTGCTGCTGTGAGGAGCTGCAGCTCCCTGCCGGGGCTGCTGCCCTTCGGGATGCCATGGGTGTCCCCTGGGCCCACAGGCCCCCTCTGCCTCCTGCCCTTGGGGAGAGGCTCTGCCGCGGGCCTGAGACCCTGGGGCTGAGTTCCTGCCCACACCGGCATGGCTCCCACCGCCGCTGCCTGCCCTCGGCCCTTCCACCCCGGCACTGCCCCGGCACTCCTTCCCCTCTGGGTGGCTGCTGATCTGAGATCAGTGCTGAGGCTCTCCTCCTCCTCCTCCTCCTCCTTGCTGCACTGTCCCTCAGGACGGACCGTTCAGCCTGCTCCTCCTCCTCCTTTTCCACTTCATTAATGAGTCTCTTTGCACTAAGAAGTCGTGATAGCTGCCGGGGGAGCCGGCAGGGCTGTGGAGAGCAGCGGGGAGGCCACCAGCCCCGCTCCCGGGCTTTGGGACACTGGCACTGGGGCTGGGATGCTCGGGGCCGCCTGTGTGCTGGCTGAGCCCCTGGCACAGCACGAGGGCGTGGGGGAAGAGGAAGGGGACAGTCGGGGGGGTCTTTTGCCCACACGCAATGGCAGGAGGCAGAGAAAGCAGCTTGGGGCACCTCCAGCTGCTCTGCCGTGGTTTTGTCCCATTTCTGCCATCCGTGTTGTTCCTCACCTGCTGCAATGGGAAGGGGGTGGCCACTGATGCTCCCACAGAGGCCTGTGGATCCCACAGGAGATTTCCACTGCCCCTGGTGGCCTTCAGATCCAGGGGGCTGCACGTGGCAGAGCGTGAGGGCCCTGGGCAGCCCCAGCCCTGCACCCAGCGCCCGTGCCCAGCACGTGCCCGCTGGCAGCAGCAGTGTGACACCTACACGTGGTGCCTCACCAAAGGAGCTGGACTTTGCAAACACGTTCTGTGGGCATTGCTTTAATTTCCCAGTGTCTCAACACTCTCCCAAAGCTGAGAAGCTGAGATGGTTTCTCCTCTGCGGAGAGGGAGGCTCCTGTTGTCGCACTCTCACATACGCACGCATCACACACTCACAGGGACTCTGATTCCTCTCCCTTCCCACTTTCCTCCTCCAAATGACTTCAAACACTTTATGAAAATGTTATTTTCTCCCCAACTGTTGCCTTTCTGCCTTGCTCTCCTGAGAAGCCTGTTAGTTTTCCCTGGGCTCCCAGTGTGCAGGGGTAGGGATGTCCCTGCAGAAGGGGGAAGGTGCTGGGGGGCTGAGCTGTGTTGGGGGGGCTGAGCAGTGCTGGGGGGCTGAGCTGAGCTGAGGGGAACACTTCTAGTGGGGCTCATCTGATCCTTCCAAGTTGCTCTTGATTTAATTACTAAATCCCAGAATGGGATTGAAAGGGTTGAAAGGACCTCACAGACCACCCAGCCCCATCTGCCTGCCACAGGCAGGGACACCTTCCAGTAGGTCAGGTTCCTCCAAGTCCTGTCCATCCTGATCTTGGACACTTCCAGGGATCCAGGGGCAGCAACAGCTGCTCTGGGCACCCTGTGCCAGGGCCTCCCCACCCTCACAGGGAAGAATTTTTCCCAAAAATCCAATGCAATAGAGCAAACCCCTCCTGCAGGGCAGTGCAGTGAGGACACAGCTCAGAGGTGCTCTCCATGCTGCTGTAGAGGTCCTGTTCTCCAGAAGCATGTGGGCAGATGCCCCCAGCACCGTGGCAGCCCGAGTTCCCCAGGCAGGACCTGTTTCCCGTGCCCATGGCAGGCTCTGCTGTCAGAGCAGCCCCTGGGCACGCCGGGCCCGGGCCAGGCTGGGGGGCTGGAGCGAACCCTCTGCTGCCAGTGGCAGGGGCTGACTCACGGCACTCTCCAGTCACAAGCAGATGGATGATTTGATCACCTAGCAACCAAAATAAGCCTCGGATTAAACTATCATCCCCCTAGGTGGCAGGGGCCAGGCAGCCCCCAGCTGCTCCCCAGCCCCTGGGCTTCCCTGAGAGAGACTTGGGGCTCTCTCCTGGCAACACTGGGAGCAGGACTGTGCCTGCCACCTGCACCCAGCAGCAGGGGCTCAGCAGGGCTCAGCAAGGTGCAGGGAGGAAGGGGTCCCCCAGGAGCAGCTCCCAGGGAGGTCCAAGGGGCATCTCCAAGCATGCACAGAAGGACCAAGTCTCTGGCACCCTTTGGACAGGCTGCTGGTGGTCTGGAGCATCCAGAGATCATCTGTTAGGAGAGGGAGGCTTGTGCCAGGACCTCCAGAGTGAAGTTTCTGGGAGATTGAGCACAGAGAACTCTGGATGGGATCCGCTGACCCTTTGTCACCCCCTCCACCACCAGTTCTGAGCGTCCTTGGCTCCAGCCCAGTCTCTTGCCTGGTGCTGTCCAAGCCAGAGAATGGTCCCAGCATAGCATGTTCATTGCAGTTGTTCCATCACGGGCAGGAGGGGTTTGCTCCTGGCAGAGCCCTGGTGCTGCCTGAGGTGCCATTTATCTCCTGATGGCTCCAGCCACCTCCAGAGGATCTTGGCACAGGGCTGCTATCCATGCTCCATCCCTGGCAGTGCCCAAGGCCAGTTTGGACACTGGGGCTTGGAGCAGCCTGGGACAGTGGAAGGTGTCCCTGCCGTGGCAGGGGTGGCACTGGGTGGGCTTTGAGGTCCTTTCCAACCCAAACCATTCTGGGATTCTGTGATCCTACCACAGCCCTGAGGGGGGATGGGCCCTCCTGGGGCACGGGCTGACCTGAGCTGGAAAGCGAGTGCTGGGCAGGGAGAAGGGCAGGAGGAGGTGTGAGGGCACTGTCAGGTTTGGGGTGCCCATGGCACCCATTTGGAGCCAGGGGAGTCCCTGTGCTGCAGAGCCCTTTGTGGCTCCAGCAGCAGTGCCTGTGGGAAGTGGGGCAGTGGGGACACAAACTGCAGTGTCCTGTGGGAGGGCACGGCTGGGCTGGCTCCTGTCCCCATGGCACCGCTCTGGTGTTTGCACCTTGTGGCACTGTGGGATCGCTCACAGCGTGTGGGGAGCCCAGTGTGAGCCAGGCTGGGGTGTGCAGGGTGGGATGGAGGCCACCAATCCCCCCGGCTGTCCCAGACCCAGCAGCCGTCTCCTGCCCAGAGGGAAGCTCCATCCGGGCTGTGCCAGGCTGTCCCGGGTGCGGAGCTGTGCCGCTCCATGCTGGTGCCAGGGCTGGTGCCAGCACAGCACTGCCGGCCCAGAGGAGGGCTCAGGAAATAGGGCAGCCCAGGTGCCAGCTGCTCTTTGTGGGACACAGCTGATATAATTAGATGGGACGCCCTGTTCCGTGCCCCGCAGCCCTACTTTGGTGGCACTGCTGGTCCCAGGGAAGGTGAGCCACTTCCAGCGGGAAGCCTTGCCTGCTGGGCTCCTCCCTCGCTCTCTCCTGGCTGAGGGCCACGTGTCCTCTCCTCTGCTGGGCTTTGGTGGCTTTGGGAGACCCTGTGACCTGCAGGAGATGGTCAGGGAGGAGGTGGTGGGAACTGGGTCAGCCCCTCATCCCACCTGGGCTCATCCCACTTCCCTGCCAGGATTGAAAGGGTGGAAAGATCCTCACAGACCACCCAGCCCCACCTGCCTGCCCTGGGCAGGGACACCTTCCAGCAGATCAGGTTCCTCCAAGCCCCATTCTTCCTGATTTTGGACACTTCCAGCAAAGGGGCAGCCACAGCTTCTCTGGGCACCCTGTGCCAGGGCCTCCCCACCCTCACAGGGAAGAATTTTTCCCAAAAATCCAATGCAATAGAGCAAACCCCTCCTGCAGGGCAGTGCAGTGAGGACACAGGACTCAGAGGTGCTCCAAATCCAGTTCCTGCCACAGCGGCAGGACATGGGACTGGTCTTGGAGTCAAAGCTCCGCAGGCAAACCAGGGATTGAAGGGATCACTCTGAGTCAGGCTTTAACCTCAATAGAGAACATCCCAAACTGCATCTGCTCTGCCTCTGGAGAACCCTGTACACCCACCCTGGTGCTCAGGAATGCCCATGCCTGAGGCACGCAGCATGGCTGTGCATCTCTGCTCCTGAGCATCCCACATCCCGGGCTGGGGATCCAAGACTGCTCATCCCCATAAGGATGAGCTGTAGCTATTGGGGAATTACCAGCTAGAGCTGTCAGGGGGGTTTATGCTGGATCTCAGGGAAAGGTTCTTCCCCAGAGGGTGCTGGCACTGCTCAGGCTCCCCAGGGAATGGGCACAGCCCCGAGGCTGCCAGAGCTCCAGGAGCGTTGGGACAGCACTGCCAAGGATGCCCAGGTAGAGTTGTTGGGATGTCTGTGCAGGGCCAGAGGCTGGGCTCATGATCCCTGTGGGTCCCTTCCAACTGAGGCTATTCCATGGTTGTGTAGGAACTCCTGCTTTGTGAGTCATCAGATCCATCAAATCCAGCCATTTTGCCTCTGCCAAGAAGGCAGGAATGTGTTTGGCATCCCCATTCCTCCAGCCACTCCCACAGGGATGGGCAGGGATGGGCTCAGACCAAGCCAGGATCCCTCTGCCAGGTTCCATCGTGGCCCAGGGCGGGTCTATGGGTGCTCCAGGAGATCCCATAGCCTGTGGCAGGAGCAGCCAAGGCTCTGTGGACAGAGGCAAATGTCAGAGAAAACCAAGAAGAATTTTATTTCCACAAACATCTGTTTACACTGAGCTACTGGTTTCCACTGGGGCTGGGAAGCTGCTGTAACCTTCCTGCTTCAGAAGGGTGTAGGGGACATTTCATGTGCCTTGGGCTCAGGGCTGGGGCTCGGAGCTGTTCTGGCAGGGAGAGGAGCAGCAGGGAGAAGAGCAGCTACTTCGACATGTCCCCCCGTGGGCAGGGAGTCCCCCCCTGAGGGGGGGCTGGGGGCACACGGGGGCATTTTCCTGAGGAGAAGTCACAGCACATTGTGACTTTGTGGAGTTTGGTGGGAGGAGGAGCCCTGGGTGCTGGCCCTGCACAGTGCCCGGAGCTCTGGGGTGCAGGTGGGGCTGTCCTGCCCCAGAACTGGCACAGGAGGGGCCCTGCAGCAGCCGTGGTGACGCCCCAGGGTAGGAGGGTGTTGGGAACCTCCAAGTTTTCCTGAGACCCACTGGGCAGTGACAGAGCTGTGGGAACAGTGCCAGAGGAGCAGGGGTGGCAGCAGGGTGGGTGCTGCTGGGGGCTCCCATGGCACAGGACATCTCCTGCCCTGGCAGTACTGCCCCAGGCCATCCTTCACCCAGGGATCCTTCACCCAGGGATCTTTCATCCAGGGATCCCTCATCCAGGGATGCCTCATCCAGGCCATCCTTCATCCAGGGATCCCTCATCCAGGACCTGACAGGAGCCCTCAGAGCCCCTGCCTGCCTCTCCTGGGGGAAAGCTGTCCTGTCCCTGGACATGTTTGAGCCTCCAGTGCCATTGCTGCTCCTCCCTGGCTCTGCAGGTGGGATGGGAAGGTTTCTGCTCAGCTGGACGTTTTTAGGGAGCGTGGCTGTGTCTGTCCTCCCCTGCAGGAAGGAAGGAGCAGCTCCCCAGGGGGCTGCTGGCACTGACACCTGGGCTGGCATTGCTGGAAGGGCATTCCACAGGATTCACAAGGAGGAGGGAGGAACTAATCCAGACCTGTGTGTTTGAGGAGGTCATGCCAGGTTTAAATCCAGCTCCAACTCCTGTTTTCCCCAGTGCTGGGAAAGGTGAAACTGGAAAGGCGCCAGAGAATCAAACCCAGGGCACCTGCACCCTGTCCAGGAGTAATAGGAGATTGGGAAAATGATCCTTAGCTGGGAAAGCAGGCAGGGACCTGCTGGGGGCTGGAAGCAGCCCCAGTACAGCTCCTGCTGTGAGATACTGGGCTGGGATGGGAGCAGGGGGGACAGGGAGAGCCAGGGCAGGGGGACTGTGCTGGACAGGGGCTTCTCATCACCCCCCTGAGCACCTCCTTCTGCCAATACCATGTCCTCCCCAGCTGATAAAAGATACTATCTGTTTCTTCACTGAAATTCACTGTTTTTCTAACTTTTATCATAATGGGAATGGAGGATCTCGCTTTTCCTGGAAGGCCATGGATCTCCATGTGTGGAGGGGCTGCAGCCTGCCCAGGGGATGTTCTTCCTCCAGCTGCTTTGCTGGGAAATAGGTGGCTGCAAAAACCATGCTCAAATTCTGTAAAAATGTGGCTGCAGGGCCTGTTCTCTCTCAGCTCACATGTTTGTGGGCATAAAGAGCTTTTAGAGGTAGACTAACTTCATTAAAATGGAAAGCATTCATTAATGGCACTGTAACTCCTCTGGTGATGGCTGGGCCAGGCTCTGTGGTGAAGCTGCTCCTCTCTGGGTGCCTGTGCCTGCACCAGAGGCTTCCCCCCTCCCTCTGCCTTCCAGTGGCTTTGCAATCCTGTGTTGGATGATGCTGTGCCAGGGCTGGTGAGTGCCCAGGGACAGCAGGCTGGGAGACCCCAAGGGAGTCCCAGTGTGATGGAAGGCAGGGGGATCCCTGCCCTGGTGTCCCGGGGATGTGGCTCGTGCTGCTGGCTCTGTGCTCTGTCCCGTGGGAGCTGAGCCTCCTGTGCCCATCGCCTGGGGTGGGTTTGGAAGGGCTCTGATGCTTGGGAATGGATGAGCTCTGGGAAGGCCAAGGCTGCAGAGCTGTTCCTGAGGTGTTCCTGGGCCCTCCCAGGCTTCTGCCTGACCCGGAGCAGGTTTCTCACCCAGGAGAGAGGAGCCTGGTCCTGTAGGAGCTACAGGGGACACAGGAGCCCTGCCAGGGACAGCGAGGGCTCTCCTGGCTGGGGCAGTGTCCCGTGCCTGGGCACTGCCTGAAGGAGGGCTCCAGAGCAGCCCCCGCACACCTGGCATCACCCAAACCCTACAGGTGCTGCCCCCGTGCCAGCAGGCAGGCACAGGGCTGGGGGCTCCTCTCGGAGCTGTGGCCATGCCTGGCTGCACCCCACGACCCAGGGCTCTCGGGGAGCCCCAGCCCAGCATGGAGCTTTGTTCTTGGAGTCCTGCCCAGCAGAGCCAGCCTCTGTCACACAGCAGGCCAGGGTGCCAGGGAGCTGGGGTGCTTGTGCTGCTGCCCAGTCCCGGGAAGGAGGCTCCATGTGCCCCCAAGGCCGCTGGAGTGGCCCCAGCCCGGTGCCAGGCAGCCCTTCCCTGGCAGATCCGATTTGCCTGCCCTGCCTTCGCCGGCCCCACTAAGCAGGGTTTAATTTTGTTAAATAAATACAGAGTAATGGCAGCGGGGCTGGGAGCCAAATGGCCTGGGGACGGGGGGGGGGTGGGGGGCTCTGCAGCAGAGCAGGAGCAGCTCTGGGAGCAGGGATGGTGTCAGGCAGAGCTGCTGGCAGCAGGGCTGGTCCTGGGGGTGCTCCCGGGGTGCTCCCGGGCCGCACTGTGCGGTGCTCGCGGCCACGCTGCCTTCCGAGCCATTTCTAAGTGGCTGCTAAACAGCACTGTCAGAGGCACACTCATCTTCCCGTCCTAATTAGTGGATCAGACAGTAATTTGTAATCCCTTTGAATAGGAGGATCGGAGTGTCTCGCCCTGGAGCTTGGGCAGGATATGGCGGTGGCAGCATGGAGCAGGGCAGGGACCAGGGCTGTGCCCAGGGTCCTCCTGGTGCCTGCAGGAATTGCTGTCCTCTCTCAGCTCCATGAGCCTTCTGCTTTCCTCAGAGTTTTGGCATTTTCATTTCTCTTTGTGGTACCCAGCACAGCATCCCCAGCAGCAGAGTCACCTCCTGCTGTCCCCACAGTGCTGGCAGTGACAGGGCACTGTACCTGGTCACCAGGGCCCTTTGCAGCGCTGGCAAACCAGCTGGGCATGGCCACACTGGAGCTGGGATGGGCTGGGGCCAGGGTAACCCCCCAGGGCAAACCTATCCCAGCAGGGTTCTGCTCTTAGGTGTGCTTGTGTTTGTGTTCTCAGTGCTGAGGATACAATGAGACCTGGAGCAGAAGGATGGAAAAAAAGCCAAAAAGTTGAAAAACAGGAAGTGAAAGAAGAGGGGGTGAGGGTGTGAGGTGAGCAGACAAGGCAAAGAGCAGGAGCAGCCCAGGGTGGGATGGGCAGGGAGAGGCTGAGCTGGGCTTGCCAGAGCAGCGTGTGGAGCAGGAGTTTGGTGTGAGACCACAGCTGAACCGTGCCAGAGCCTCTGGGAGGGTCTAGGACAGAGCTCAGGAGCAAGGCAGGGCTGGGCATGGAGCTGGGCTCAGGGCGGGATGGAGCTGGGCTCAGGGCTGGGCATGGAGCTGGGCTCAGGATGGGATGGAGCTGGGCTCAGGGCAGCATGGAGCTGGGCTCAGGGCTGGGCATGGAGCTGGGCTCAGGATGGGATGGAGCTGGGCTCAGGGCGGCATGGAGCTGGGCTCAGGGCTGGGCATGGAGCTGGGCTCAGGATGGGATGGAGCTGGGCTCAGGGCGGCATGGAGCTGGGCTCAGGGCTGGGCATGGAGCTGGGCTCAGGATGGGATGGAGCTGGGCTCAGGGCTGGGCATGGAGCTGGGCTCAGGACTGGGCATGGAGCTGGGCTCAGGACTGGGCATGGAGCTGGGCTCAGGGCTGGGCATGGAGCTGGGCTCCCAGGGCTCCCAGCAGCTCCCCTGCTCTGCAGGAGCAGAAGACGCGACAGTGGCTGTGGCAAGGAGTGGGGCTGAGCCCGGGGAAGGGGACAGGCGGTGGTGACAGGGTGGCCTTGGGTGCTGGCTCACAAATACCTTTGGGTTCCTGGACAGGGGTGACAGACAGGGCCAGGCTGTGACAGAGCCAGGGCAGCAGCAGTGGGATAGCGTCACACTGCCCTCAGCAGGGTGGCACCGAGCAGCTCGGAGCTGGCCACGACTTTAGCGTCAATTAGCTGGGGAAAAGCACACGTGTCCTGCATGCGTTGACCTTTACAAACGCCGGGGTCCGGGAGCAGCCGGGAAGCTCAGGGGAGTGGGGCAGGCACGGTCAGGATGCCAGCCCTGGGGACACGGTCTTGGGGACAGCCACCCGCAGGCAGGCGGGGGACAGGGCTGTCCCGGGTGGCAGTGCAGAGATGCCGGTGGAAGGCAGGAGTTCAGGCAGTGACTCCAAGGAGCTGCCCTCTCCTGCTGCATTTCCCTGCCTTTAGCAGTGTGGTAATGGCAGCAGTGACTCACCGCGCTTTACTCACTAATGACGAGCAGGGCTCCGCTGACTCCGGCTTAGATAAACCCAGCCTCTCTCCCACATTGCCATTAGCAGGGCAGAGATGTCTGGGGTGTTCGGAGAGAGTAGCTGAGCAGCACGGACAGGGAGAACATATCTTGTCTGTGCTCCCCCCAGTCCCAGACCTCCACAGCTCCCCCGATGCTGAGGATCTGCTCCAGAGCCAGAGGGAAAAGGAGAAGGGAGAAAGGAGAAAGGAGAAAGGAAGCAATTTTGAGGGGCGGCTGCAGTCACTGGAGGCCTCGGGACCCACATGCTCCAGTTTTGGAGCTTGTTCTTGTAACCCACCCACAGCTACACCCCAAGACAGTGTCCATGGAGGGGGTAGTGAGAGCCCCCAGCTCCTGCAGGAGCAGCAGGAGGTTTCTGTGGGATGGAGGGACAGCATGGCCAGAGCAGGGAGTGAGGAGCCTCAGGAGCTGCTCTCACTGCAGTCCCTGCTCCTACAGAAAGCTCTGTGTCAGGAGGGGAGAGCTCCTTTGGGAGTGAACTGGAAGACAAGCCTCAAGCCAGGCCTGGCTGTGGTGGCTTGCAGGGGACAAAGCACAGGAGCAGGGTCACCGTGTGGAGCAGGGCCACCATGGAGCAAGGTCAATATCCAGAGCAGGGTCATCATGGAGCATCTCTGTCTAAGGAGCAGGGACACCACAGGGAGCAGGATCACAGTGTCACATCACCCCGGAGCATGGTCACTGTGTGGAACAGGGTCACCCTGTGGGACAGGGTCACTGTGTGGAATGGGGTTACCATGGAGCAGGACCTTTGTGCATGACACTCCTGGATCCAGAGAGGAACAGTGTCCAGCTCTGTGGCAGAGCCTGTCCCAACAGCGTGCCCAGCTCACTGCCCTGCTCTTGCCCCCACTGGGACCTGCTGTTTGGTGCCTGCTGGTGGCAGCAGGTCCCAGCCTGACCCCCGTGCTTGGGTGAGTGTCCCCCACACCTCAGACACCCCCCCAGCCCCTCCTGCACTGCCAGAGCTGTGAGTCATGGAGCCGGGATGAGCAAGAGCCTGAGGCAGTCACAAGGAGCCTCATCACTGCCGTGGGCTTGCCTGCCAGGCTGCCACACTTGTCACGCTCCCCTGGGACGAGTTGGTGGCCCCAGGCATCACTGGCAGCTTTAGGCAAACCAGGGGCTGGCCCAGCACAGGTCCTGCCTTCCCTCCCAGCACTCCGGGTGCAGTGGGAATGGTGACACCAGCAGGGGGAATGGTGACACCAGAGTGGGAATGGTGACACCAGCAGTGGGAATGGTGACACCGGCAAGGCACTGAGTCTGCTGGTCCGGGGGTTGGTGGGATCAGACCCTTCTCCTCCATGTGCTGGCAGCACACAGCTCTGGCTCCTGCAGAGGCACCTGGGGGTTGGAGAGGTCAGGGATGTGCCGGGCTGGTGGAGCCACTGCAGGAGCAGGATGTGAGGATGGAAATGGAAACGGTGCTGGGCTCTGAGAGCAGGGGAGTGAAAGGACAGGAGCTCTGCCTGCTTTCCTGGTGCTGCTCCCCGCAGGGTCAGGGGGCTGGAGGGGCTCCTCACCCAGCTGAGCTGCTCTGTCCATCCTCCAGGGTCACGGCGTGCCCGGTCTGCAGCGGGGTGTGACCCTGCTGGCACCCAGGCCAAGAGCTAGGGGAGACCCGAGGGTGTGGGAACAGAATTCTGTGTCTGCTCATCAATCTTTGGGTGCTGGATACATCCAAAGCACTCCGAGGATGGCTCCTGCCTGTGCTCATCCCAAGCCGTGTGGGATTGGAGGGGTCAGGGCTTGGTCCCCGAGGCTGGCAGGCTGGAGCCAGGGCTGCTCCCATGCTGGCAGGGCAGGGGCTCATCCTCCATCCTACCCAGGAATGTGTTGGCTCACTTGGATCAGAGAAAGCTCTCCTCAGGCAGAGGGGCTGGGCAGAGGAAGCAGTGGAAGGTTTCTGGGGGCTCCACAGGCACTGGAGCAGGGCTGGAGAGAGATGTGGGATGTGGGGGTGCCAGGCTCACCAGGACAGCCCAGGCACCTGCCCTGCCAGCAGGTGGGGGCTTCCTGCAAATCCATCCTCACACTGCCTGAGACCAAACCTGGGGTGGAGCTGCTTGGGTTGCTGTAAGGGGGCACTTGGCAGCTGCCCCACACCCTGCCAGGCTGCAAGGTGGCACTTCTGGGCACAGAGACCTGCCAGGGCTGTCCCTAGGGCTCAGCAGGGTGGGGATCAGTGGGACCCTGTACATCCCTGGCTCAGCCTGGCACTGGCCACTTGGGGGGCCCAGCCTGCCCAGACCAGCTCTGTGTGTGTGTGCTGGACAGCAAGAATTCATTTGAAGATGTATTTTTGCCCTCTTTCTCCCCAAATTAGCAGATGTGGGACAGAGCTGGCTGTTGGTATTTGTCACACGGACACACAGGGCTGTCTGTACATTACCCTGACATCACAGGGCTGTGTGACGGGTCTCTGGTGACACAGGCAGGAGGGAACACGGGCTTTGGGAGAGAGGAGGGTGTTATCCAAGGGTTACAGACAGCTTCTGGAAAGGAGAATGAGGAATGAGGATAGAGAGCACAGAGCTGGAGCAACAGTGAGGTGCTAGAGAAGCAAATTTTCCCCTGGTCCTTTCATCTTCCCTCTACTGCAGCAGGGCAGGAGCGAGCCCCTCACAGCAGGGCCTTGGTTATTGTTTTAAGGCAAAGGGATCTGCAGATGTGAAAGGTGGAGGGAGATGGGGGATTGTTTGGGGAGGAGACAGAAGGGAACCCCCACACACAAATACAGCTGTGCCACGGTGGGCTCGAGGTGAAGGCAGCAGCCAGGCAGGAGGAGTTGCTGAGCTCCTCAGAGTGGGGACACACCCTGTGTGTTACCTGTGTCACTGCCCGAGCCCCTGGGAGTCCAGCACCTCCACACCAAGCAACCCAGGTGTTTGGAAGGGGCATTTCCCCAGGTGCCACAGGAGCTTGGGAAGCTGCTGAGCCTTTGGCAGCCAGGTCAGGACAGGAAGGTGTGAAACACCTGGCCAGGCACTGGCCCGGCCCTGCCCCAGCTCCTGCAGAGGGATGGCACCCAAGACTCCCATTCCCTGGAGTCCCTCAGCATGTCCAGCCCCCAGCGCTGCCTGTCCTGCCTGTCCTGCCCTCCCTCCCAGCAGGGCAGGGGGCGAGGTGCCAGAAGCGTCCCCACATCCCCCTCTGCCACAGGAGGGGATGCCCAGCTCGTTCCCACGCGTGTCCCATCACTGCCCATGACCTCAGCTGGACCCTGTCCCTCCCTGGGGCCAGCCAGCCCTGCCTCCTGCTCCAGGCTCTGCCTGGCAGCCGTGTGCCAGCTGACAGCTCCCTCCCATCCTGGAGAGCCTCCCGTGGGCCCAGGGCTGTTCTGTCGGGTGTTTCCAGGGGCTGCCATCCCAGAGAGCTTCTGTGTCTGCTTGCTGTCTGCTCCACCTCTCCCCATGCCAGGGACGACAGGCTGTGACAGTGGCAGCGATGCCACCCCAGGTGTCTCCCTAAAGAACCCCACGCTCGGCCCTTGCTCCTCCCGAAGCTCTCTACACTGAGCCCCCTTTCCATGGCACAGCTGGTACAGGGATGCAGCCAGACCTGGCTCAGGGCAGTGCTGCCACAAAACCGCGGTGGGAAACTGTGGGAGAAAGACCTCCAAGCCTGAAAGTGGGAATTTGTGCAGGGAGGCAGTGCTGGGGGTGCTGGGGGAGGTGACAGTGACTCCCAGCACAGGAGCTGCAGGTCGATGCCACCGAGCAGGGAGAGCAGAGCGGGCAGCGGGGCTGGAAGGGCTCCTGGGGCTGGAAGGGCTCCTCGGGCTGGAAGTGCTCCTCATCCACCGTGCTGGAGGATCCTTGTCTGCCTCGGGGGAAGCCCGGGAGGCAGAAAGGCTCCTGCTGTCCTCTGAGCAGCCAAGGTCGTTTCTGGAGCCAGTGCAGATGCCAGCTGCCACGTGGCCCGTGCCCACAGGAGTGAGGGTAATTAGCTGGAAAGACGGTCAGCAGCATGGGAAATGGGAAATGGGAAACGGGAAACGGGAAACGGGAAACAGGCAAGGAGAGGAGGGAACGGCAGAGCTGCGCCTGGACCGACGGCTCTGCGCTCCAGAGACACCTCTCCATGCCCAGGCCTTCTCCCCGCGGCTGAGGGGAGGTGTGGGCACGGCTGAGGTGTGGCTGGGGGCTGGCACTGGGTGCCCACAGCACCCTGTGTGTCCCCACACCCTGCCCGTGTCCCCACACCCTGCCCAGCCTCCCTGGCCAGGTGGGGTTTGTTCCAGCTCAGTGCCTTCGGTGCTGGAGAGGGGAAGACTAGATCTGACCTCACTGGGAACACGGAACAGCTGCACTGAGGGAGGGAACAGCCTGGTGGGTCAGGAAGCCATGGCAGTGGCCTCTGCAGTGCCAGTGCCCCATGGCCATGGCAGTGCCCCCCACAGCAATAGCAGCATCCCTCAGCAAGTACAGCGCCCATGGTGATGGCAGTGTCCCTGAGCAGTGGCAGTGCCCCTCAGTGATGGCAATGTCCCTGAGCAGTGGCAGTGGCCCTCGGCAGTGGCAGTGTCCCTTGGCAGTGGCAGAAGTGGCAGAGCTGCTCCCTAGTGTGGTGCCACCTCCGCTCTGTCTGTGCCCGCTGGTTCCTGCATTGCTGCTCCTCCAGCTCTGGAGTTGTCTTGCCCCGGGGGCTGGAGCTGCCCAGCTGCTGGGCTGGCTGTGCCCTGACCCCTCTCCTGGTTACATTTTGTCAGGTTCCAAGGGCAGTCTGGTCCAGGGGGCTCCACTGCCCTGGGGCTGGGGCAGGGGCTGTGTCTGCCCTGGAAGGTGACTCAGACCCCAGCCCAGTGTCCCCAAGCTGGGCACACCTGGTGCTCTGTGCTGCTGTGCTGGCTGACTGGACTCCTGCAATATTCCAGCCTGGATTGTCGGTGCTCTGGGGGTGGTTTCAGAGATCCTGGGCATGGTGATCCTGGTGGCTCTGCTCCACGGCTGCCTGGGGCTGCTGCCCCTCTGCTGTGTGCCTCTCACTGCCCCGACCGTGCTGGGCATGGCCCAGAATGTTTTTCCAGGCAATGATGCTGCAAGCCTGAGCACTGCCATAGCCACTGTCCCCATCCCTGGGAGGTGGAGGCTCCTGCTCTGCTCCATCTCCTTGTCCTCGTGTGTGGGATCAAGAGCCATGAGCCAGGGCTTTGGGAGAGCCAGGCACCATCCCTGGCTCTTCTCCTGGCTCTCTGGGATCTCTTTGGCATGGCCTTGCCCCTGTATGCCCCATGATGTCAAGCTGCAGGCAGAGGTAGGGCTCACTGGCCATGCTGGAGAAGGCCTTGGTGCTGATGTTGTGCAGTGCTGGGACCTGCAGCATGTGGGGGCACTGACAAGGTGTGGGGACAGCCTCGTGCCACTGTCCCCAGAGTGCCTGCTGAGATCAGTCTGCTTGTAGTTATCGGTCTGCAAAACCTCCTGGAGAACACTTTGGGGTCTCGTGGGCACCGGGGCGCCCAGGGCACTGGAGCAAACCGGTTTGTTAAGGAAACCAAAGAGGACAGTGACCTGATGGGACCAGCTGAGTTTCAGAGCTGGCAGGGAATGGTTTGGGAGGCTCTGGTTGGTGTTCAGGGATGGGGAACAGGAATTGCAGCCTGTTGGAGATGCCTGGATCCTGAAAGAAAAGGCAGCAGAGTGTGGGGAGATGGGCCCTGGGCTGTGCTGGGACAGTGTGGAGGTGTCCTGGTGGTGGCCTCATCTGGGCAGAGAGGGTGGCACAGCACTCTGTGCCTTGTGATGGGCTCCAGTGACAGCTGTGGTGAGGCTGGCAGGGGCAGGGTCACAGAGGGGGTGTTGGGGTGATTGGGCCATGATGTCCTGCTCTGACACATCTGACCCTCCTCAGGTGGGCTCACCTTGGCCCCTCTGCTGTCCCCCAGCACGGATGGGACCCATGCCAGGGTTCTGTCCAGGCTGCCTGGAGGAGCAGCCCCTGCTTTGGGTGGGGCTGGGTCTGCTCAGCCCCTCATGCAGACGGAGCAGTTGGGAATTCTTCTGTCTTACAAACTCAATTTACATTTTCCAACCCAAATGTCTTTCCCACCTTGCCAAGGAAGCATCTGACCAGCAGCAATTAGCAAAGCAAGCTGCAGTGCCTCAGGGAGCACTCGGCAGATGTTTGGGGAGCTCTGCGGGGACGGGGCAGGCCCTGGCAGTGCAGGGGAAGAGGCATCTCTGGGGAGGCAGCACTGGCACCTGGGCTCCTCTGTGGTACTTCTCCACAAGTACTGCCCCTGCAGCCAGGGGAGGGGCTGGGCCTGGGATGGGTTCAGGAGCAGGGAAAGAAAACAAAGAAAAACCACACATACAGGGTGTACAGAGGGTGGGGGGGGGGGGGGGGGGGGGGGGGGCTCAGCCTGGAGAAAAGGAGGCTCAGGGGGCACCTTCTGGTTCTGCACAACTCCCTGACAGGAGGGGACAGCTGGGGGAGCGGGGGTCCAGCTCTGCTCCCAGGGAATAGGGACAGGAGGAGAAGAAATGGCCTCAAGTTGCACCAGGGGAGGTTTAGATTGGATATTATGGAAAATTTCTTCATGGAAAGGGTGCTCAGGCACTGGCACAGGCTGCCCAGGGCAGTGGTGGTATCGCCATCCCTGGGAAGTGTTCAAAACACATGTGGCTGTGGCACCTGGGGCCATGGGTTAGTGGTGGCCTTGGCAGTGCTGGGTTAAGGGTTGGATTCAATGATCTTAGAGGGATTTCCAACCTTTCTTTATCTGTGATTCCAAGCCCCCATGGCTGCCCAGGTTCTTGCCATGGTTTGATCTCAGCTCACCTTGCCTTGCTGCTGCTCACCAGTGCTTCTAGGGAGAAGCTGGACTCAGGCACTGCTTTCCCATCCATCATCAGTGATTCTCTTTTCATTTGCTTTTTGGGCTTCACCTTTTTAATCCAGCTGTCTCCTGCCTTACAAATGTTCTTCCCTCACTTACTTACACCAGGCTGCAGAGCCGGTTCCATCCATCTCTGGCTGAGCTGGTGGAGCACAGGAGGGGCCACCCCAGCCACTGTCCCCTCCTCACAGCCCCCACTGGTGCCCGACTGTCCTGCCCCTGGCAGGGGAGGCCTTCCCCCTGAGCTCTCAGCACTGAGCCCATCCCAGGTGGCTCCTGCAGGTGGGTGGGAGCAGGCAGCCCCCCTCAGCCTTCCCGGGGATGCAGGTGGACACTTCCTCTTCCCTGTCCCCCACTGCTGCTGCGGGGATTCTCTCTACAGGGACAACGAGGCAGGAGAGGTGCCTGCCTCTCCCAAAGAGCCAGCTGGGGAACAGGCAGCTTCCTCCTGCCTTGCTGCAGCAGCTCCTGTCCCATCCCCGGGCACGGGCTGGGCTGGAGGTCGCCCAGGTGAGGATGGCTCTGGGGGAGGAGCAGAGCCCTGCCATGTGGACTGTGCCTCCCGAGAGGGACCTCCCAGAGAAGGGGATCCAGTGGCTGCTTGGGGCTGAGGTGCACTCGGGTCTGGAAGGTGCCGGGTCCCCTCGTGGAAGGAGGGGCTGTAGGACAGATCCCACCCTGCCCCGAGGCATCCCACTGAGCACGGTGCTGTCCTTCCCACTTGGGATTCCAGGCTCCTGTTATGTGGATGCTCTGAGTGCTGTGCCCTGTCCTGCAGCCATTGAGAGCTGCTCAGCTGTGGCAGGACGTGTGGCACCCTCCCAGGTGCCAGGGCATGGCACAGCCGGCTCCCTCTGCCAAATCCCAGACAAGGGACCAGCCCGACCATCCCTGCACCAAGACTGCTTCATCCCCTCCTAATGCTCTTATCTTGAAGGCTCCTCAGATTAAAGCCCCAGCAGCCAGTTCCCTCCCTGGATTTATTGCAATGCAGTTTTCTTCCCCTAATCTGATCCGGGTGTAAGCTGCTCTTTGGGAAGTGCATGGGGAGGACAGATGTGCCTGTCCCTGCTGCAGCAGCCAGGCTGGCAGAGAGCAGCGGGGAGGTGCCCTGCCCTTCTTGGTGCCATCTCTGGCTCTTCTCAAGCCTTGAACCCCATTTTTCCTCAAACTGCTGAGAGCAGTTCTGTGGAGCCCCAGGTTGGTTTGGGCCCCTCACAACCAGAGAGACCTTGAGGGGCTGGAGTGTGTCCAGAGAAGGGAACGGGGCTGGGGAAGGCGCTGGAGCACCAGGAGCAGCCGAGGGGCTCAGCCTGGAGAAAAGGAGGCTCAGGGGGCACCTTCTGGCTCTGCACAGCTCCGACAGGAGGGGACAGCCAGGGGGAGTTCAGGCTGTGCTCCCTGGGAACAGTGACAGGATGAGAGGAAATGGCCTTAACTTGTGCCAGAGGAGGTTTAGGTTTGGGTATTAGGGAAAATTTCTTCATGGGAAGGGTGCTCAGGCACTGGCACAGCTGCCCAAGGCAGTGGTGGAGTCACTGTCCTTGGAAGTGCTCAAAATGCGAGTGGCACCTGGGGACAGGGGCTAGTGCTGATCATGGTGGCAGTGCTGGCTTGATTTGGTGATCCAAAAGGTCTTTTCCAACCTTAACAGTTCTGTGCTCTGAGCCAGGGAAGACACCGGGGTGCATCCACAGCTCCCTGGGCTCACATGTGTGTTGTCCCTCCTCAGCCCAAGGCCCCCGCTGAGCGTGGTCACCGAGCTGCCACCACCCACAGCCGGCACATGGGCCACCAGCGTCCCCTCACCCCCTGCGGGTGACGGCAGCGTCCTGCAGCAGCTGTGCCACCCGCGAGAGCTGTGCCACCCACAAGAGCCACGGCCAGACTGTGAGTGCTCGGGGCAGAACTTTGGGGACACGGGGTGGCTCTGGGGGGTCTGTGGCTGCGGGGCACGGGGAGGCTGTGGATGCTGGGGATTGTGTCCTCTCACGGGGTGCTGCTCTCTGCCCAGTGTGGCAGCAGAGGCACTGCTGGCAGGGCAGGGGCACAGGGCTGAGCTGCTGTGAGGTGCTGGCAATGCCCCAGCGTGAGGAGAGAGGGTGGCTGAAGGACACTGCTGTGGACACTGCAGGACACTGTTGCAGGTGTCCCTGGGGCAGGGAGGGCTGTGAGCAATGCCAGAGCCCAGGAACAGTGGGTGCAGAGCCCACAGGGGGCCCCAGCCATGAGGCAGGTGGGGAGCAGACCCACACCCGCTGCATGGGCTCCCTGGGCTGCCTGGGGCTGCCCTGGCTGTGGTTTGCCCTGGGCTCTGCACCCTCAGCCTGGGATGTGCTCCCCGAGCTCTGGGCTCGCTGTGGGCGTGCTGGGCACGAGGGGTGCAGAGGGTAACACTCTAACTAGCCAGAGAAGGAGGCTCCTGCAGGGAACTTGCCAGCCCACGGGAAGCCTGTGTTCCCCCTCAGAAAAGGACAGGGCTCTGGGCTTGGGCAGCGCTGTGGCAGCTGCTGGCCCATGGGGAAGGGACATGTTCTGAAAGCAGCAGGCAGGGTGAACACACAGGGCAGACCTGCAGAGGAATAAATCCCATGGCTTTCCCGCATCAGGAAAGATTTCCTGGTGGGTTCCAGAAGGCGACACCAGCTCCATCAGCTCAGTCACACCCAAACACTCAAAGAGTCTGGATTTGGCCTCCCAAGGGGAGAAAATGGGCAGAAAACCCAGTGAGCATCTGAAGTTCAGTGTCAGGGATTTGTCCTTCACAGCCTGGCAGCAGCTGTGGGAGCCCGAGGGGTGGGAGTGCTGCAGGGGCTGCTGTGGGAGCCCTGTCCTGCTGTGCCACCACACAGAAGTAAAGCACAGCTTCCCCAAAGAGCTCAGTGTTGGGAGCATGGCACCTCCGCACTGCAGCTGCTGCTGTGAGTTGTGTCCTGGGAAAATCCATGGGGGTTTTTAGCCAAGCTGATCTCTTTGCCCCTCTTTGGGCCAGTAAAAGGAGGTCTGTGTAGTCTTCTGGGGCCGTTCTGGAAGAGCTCTGCAGGCTGGATTCTGGAGGGTTCTCCCAACATCAAGGCTCTGGCAGTGGTGCAGGGATGTGAAGGAGATTTGGGGATGAGGATGAAGGTCACACACCCACCCATGGGGTGGATGCTGGGCTGGGGTGAAGAATCAGGCCCTGCCCAACCCAATCAGATCCTCTGTACTGCAGGGAAGCCTTCCTCAGCCCTCCTCCTCCTCCCAGCAGTGTCAGCTGGGCAGTGCCTGGTGAGGGCTGGGCCACAGCCACATTCCGGGCAGCACCAGGGTCAGGGACAAAGGACAGGAGGTCAGGTGGGTGTGGGTGTTCCCTGGAGGTGACATCAACAGGGAGCGTGAGACAAAATTTGCATTGGGATTCGAGAAGGAAGACTTGGGAGCAAATGGTCCCAGTTCCCATGGGGCACAAAGGTGAAAGGTTCACAGGGCAGCGATGTCCTTAGGGTGGGAGAAACCTCTGGGAATGCCCCTGGGTACTGGGGGGTCCCCAGACCCCCTGGGTGGGACTCCCCTCCCCTGGGGGACCTGAACACCACGATGGGAGGGCTCAGTTCCCTGCCCCCAGGAGTCATCATCTGCCTCCTTCCCTTCACTGCAGCTGCTGGATTTCTCTCTGGGTTGTTTTTTTAATGTATGTGACACATGTTTGGTTCGAAGCGCTTAATTGCCTCTTGGGATGCATTTCATTTATTCATTAAGAGAGAAATTGGAGTTGTTGGGTTTGCTTTATTTTGCTATTTTTTCCTTCTTTTTTTTTTTTATTCTCTTCTCTATCCTGTAAGGAAAGGGTGAGGAAAAGAACTGCACGTACACCTCCAGCATGTGTGTGCCCAGCCTCTTTCTTCTGTGCCCCTCAGCCGCTCTCCTCAATGCCTTTCAGCCTCTCCTGTTGCTTCTGACCAGGAGAGTGGTGATCCCTCTCCAATCCCTCTCCACCTGGGCGAGAGGGTACAAGAGCCCTGGAGATGTCTTTGCTTGTGTTGCTCAAGGGTCAGGCCAGGGCTGTGTGCATGGGATGTGCTCCTGCCCTGCCCGTGCCACTGGGACACCCCTGTGTGGGAATGGTGGCATTTCCTGCTTTGGAGACTGGCTAAGGCAAGGATGGATGGTAAGGGCTGGTGTCTGTTGCCTGGGCCATGCTTTCAGAGCAGTGTCTGTGCAAGCAAAGCGCTGCAGATCCATCTTCTGGCTGAACCCAAAGCAGGAGTCACACAGCTTCTGCCCTGGGGAGAAACCCCCGGGCACTCTGGAGTGGATAAATGGAAATTCTCTGGGATAAGCAGTGACTCAGACAGGCGATGGATTTGGGTTGTGTGGAGATAAAAGAGGAAACTGTGAACAGAGAGATGGCTGGAGGACAGAGGCAGGCAGGGATGGATGGATGGATGGATGGATGATGGATGGATGGAGGATGGATGGATGGATGGATGGATGGATGGATGGATGGATGGATGGAGGGATTTGTTCTAAAGAGCTGCCTGAATCCAGAAAGGTGTGGTGGTGGATGCTGTGGTGAGAAGATGGGGCAGAGCAAGACCCACAGGCTCTACTGAGAGCAGGTGGATCTGACCCCACACATCCCTCAGAGCTTCTTCCCAGGAGCTTTGGTGCCTGGAATCCTCCCCCAGGACCTTGCCCCAGACATGGCTCTGCTACCAGGAGTTGCTGTCCCTTGTTTTTAGGGTTTGATGTTTTATTCTTCCTCCTCCTCAGCTCTCACCAACATGAACATTCCCACTAGGAATGGGTGGGCTGGGCCAAGCCTATGGGAATTTTCTGTCCCTTGTGAGAGGCACCCCCCTCCCTCCCTGCATGCCCTTTGCTCGGTGTCCCAGTGCCCAGAGCAGGAGCCATGGATTTTAGGGGCAGATCTCCTGAGGGGCTCCCTGCATTTCCTGAATCTGGGCTCCACAGTGCTCCTGCCCTGGGCTGAATCCCCTGAAGACTTATCCCCTGGAAAGGAGGACACTGTCCCTGGATTCCTCCATCCACCAGTCCCTGAGGAGCACAAATCCAGTCTCTGTCTTCCTGGAGAGTTGTGCCAAATGTTTGGGTGGCTCCCAAACCCCTGGTAATGGGGGATCTCATGCACCAGCAGATGTGGGGGTTGTTTCTCTGTGGGTTCTGGGAAGATCTCCCCAGCCCAGCAGTGCCATGACTCTGGGAGGAGAACGAGCTGCCAGGGGCTGGCGGTGTGGGGCTGCATCAGAAGACTGGGATTGGCAGTGGACGCTCCCAGCATGGAATCAGAGCTCTGGGAAGGGGCAGTCCTGCTTCTAGGGGCTCAGCACAGACCCTGCCTTGTGCAGGTGAGCAGCTTGCCCAACAGCAGATGCCAGAATGGAACAGATCCCCCCACCCCCAGTCCAGGTTCCCCCAGTCCTGGATCCGTGTCCCTGTGGCCCAGAACCCCCCGCAGCACCTGGCCCGTGCTCCCAGGGATGCTCCCCCCTTCCCAAAGCCCTTGTCCTGCTTCCTGCCAGCTGCTGCAGACCAGGGAGCCTTCGTGCCACTGCCTTCTCCTCGTCCTCCTCCCACTTCCCAGGTCTGGAGGGAGAGCTCAGCTGGGGCTGTCTGTGCCAGACACAAGCACAGGGAAATGGGAACGGCTGGTGCTGCTCCCACCAGGCTGCCTACCAGGGAAGCTTTGGCTTTATCTCCCAAGCCAGGCACCCTGGGAAGGGGACCAAGACCTGCCTGGGGCAGGAGGAGGTGCTGGTGCTGCTCCGGACCCCTGGGCTCTCTCCAGAGGGGTTGTTTTCCTTCCAGGCAGCACTGCAGCACTCACATGAGAAGGGATTTGCAATGCAGAGGAAACTCCCACCCGCCACGTGGCTGCGTGGGCAGCGAGCGGAGCCGGCAGTGCCTGCGCTCCCACGGGCTGGGCTCCACGCCCCTGCCCTGCCCCGTGCCAGCTCCTGGGCCAGTCCTGCCTCTGGCACCCTCTCCCTTCCAGGGGGGACCATGGAGACCCTCTGGGCACCGTGCCCCGAGGACAGGGCTCTGCCCTGGGGCCATGGAGGTGATGCTCTGCTCCCTGCTTGTTTGGGGCTTCTGCCTCCTTCCAGTGCTGGATTCCCTTGGCCCACTGAGCAGGGACAGGGTGGCTGGCACAGCTGGCATGGCTGGCATCACTGAGTGCCTTTCTTGGTGTTCTGGGCATGGAGAGCACCATGGGGGGGCAGTGCAAGTGTAGGACAGGGAGTTTGGGGTCTGGGATCCAGCAGATCCGTGTGTGATCCGTGGGTGGGTGTTTGGCAGGAGGAAGGGCCCCGAGGTGTCACAGGTCAGTCCCACATCCAAAGGCAGCACATGGTTCCTGGTGCCCTCAGGTCTTGCTGGGAGAGTGAGCATGGCTGGTGGAAGTTGGTTTTGGAGGGACAGTGTATCTCTGGTCCTTAGTGGACCAGGAATTCCCATAGGACTGGCAGGAATTCCCACAGGCTGGGTGGGAGAGGGAGCCATCCCTGGGTTTGGGGATGTCAGTCATATCCTTTCCTGGGAAGGCCACCATGCTCTGCTCCCTGCAGCAGCTTCAGTGTCACCCATGGGGACACCCTCCTGCCAAGCCCAGAGCAGCTGTTTGTGCCCTCCTCAGTCCCTCCATGGGGCAGGGAAGATTTGGGTGATCCCAAGGTCATCCCTTTCCTGAGGCTGGGCTGAGGGACATCACAGTGCTTTGGGCTGCTGATCCTGGGAAAATGGGCTGTGGTGGCTCCCATTGCTTCACCCTGGGCTGAGGGGGGCTGTGGGGTCATCTGTAGGGAATGCCTTGGAATTTCTGGGCTCTGGGTGTCTTGCCCAAGGCAGGACATTCAGGGTTGAGCAAGGAGTCCAGAGCACATCCCCATGTCTTCCCACCCTTGTTGCCCCACACCCCGCTGAGCAGGAGGCCTGGGCAGTGGAGGGTGCCCTGCTCCCTCCCGAGCTGTCACCTGTGCTGTCACCTGGCTGAGTCAGAGTGGGAGCTGCAGGGAGCTGTGCTGGGAGCACGGGGGTCCTGCTGCTGGGGACACTGCAGGACACCTTTCCATGGAAACCCAGGGAGGTGAAGACGCTTTCCCTGCTCTCCTGGTTTGCCAGCAGCTGCTGGGCTGCTTTTGTCCCTCTGGACTGGATGTACATGGCAGGGGCTGGAACTAGATAAGCTTTAAGGTCCCTCCCAGCCCAAAATAATCTGTGATTCTACATCAGGAGCTCTGCTCCCTCATGAAAGGTAGGAGGGGAGGAATTTCTCCAGCTTCTGAGAGGAGGCAAAGCCCCCCTTGGAGAGCCTTGGGGAGCTGGGACCCCCGGGACTACTCGGGAGGGCTGTGTTTTCCTGCTCAGAGCACAACTGTCAATGGCAAAGTCTCGGCACAGACTTCAGTGCTGAGAAACACTGTGGGCTGGGACATTTTGGAAAAGATTTTTAGCTGCAGCAAAGAAATTTGGCAGCTTGGAAGCAATCTAATCATCCTCCTCCCATATGCTTGGTGCTATTTAAAAGGGAGCATGTACCCGATTCCTTCCGACCAGCACGCTGACATTTCCACAGTGCATTTGGGAAATAAATTTGGCATCCGCTGTCAGAATCTCAGACTGAGCCCAGTGTGGCTAATTTGGGCTCTGAGTGCCTCTGCAGAGCACCTTTCCCTGCTCACAGATGCCCGAGGAGCCACGGCAGGGTCTGCTTCCCACAGGCACCGCCAGGCTGTGGAGACTGGGGGAAGCAGAGCCTGGGGGCCTGGTTGGTGGCTTAAGCCCTTTCCAGCAGCCCCAAAAGCTGAGCAGGCTTTAGGGTGATGGCTGTGCTGGCTCTCCTGAGGCACAGCACAGCACATAGGCACAGGGAGCCCTGAATGCTTGGGCTCATTAGAGCCAGGGCTGTGTCCTGCTGGGGCCCTGCGCTCTCCAGAAACCTCTCTGAAACCTCTCCTGCCCAACACCCAGGGCTGGCAGGCCGTGGAGGGGCACTTGGGAGGCATTCAGGGTCCCCCCAGCTCTCCTCTCCCGTCACACAGCTGGAGGGCCAGGGAGATGCCCGAGGAGCGTGGGGGTGGCAGCGCTGCCCCAGCTGTGCCGGGCTCTGTGCTCAGCTCCAGCTGCCCCCCAGAAAGGGGCAGGAAAGGGGGGCTGCTGCCACCTGCCTTGGGGAGACACGTGTGGGGACCCAGGCACGACTGTCCCCATCCCACGGGTGTGACAGCGGCTCCAGGCATACGGGATGTTTGGAGGGCTGCGTCTGGTGTCCTGCCCACCTGTCCCTGTGGCTTGGGTTGGGGTAGATGGGCTGTCCCTGGAGATGACACAAGGTGCCACATCTCTGAGCGGGATCTGTCCCCTCCCCTCATTCAAAATCCCAGCTTCCCTTGGGTCCCCCAGTCCCACCAAGCCCTGCCCTGGCCACAGCTGGGACCCAAGGGGATGCAGGGCTCTGAGCCCACCCAGCCCAGGGGACAGCCTTCCTCCCCTCCTCTTCCTCCCATGGGTTTTGGGGTCCCCCAGTGCTGGACTGCGGTGAGGGTGGAAGAGGAGAACAGGTTGGAAACATATGGTGGGATGGATGGGGAACCCGTGCCTGGGAGCCATCCACGTGTCCCTCTCTGTGCCATTGGCCTCTCAAAGCCAGTGAGCCGTGAGCTGAGCCCGCCAGAGCTGCTCTGAAGGATCCGCGTGAATTATGGAGATGGGAATCAGGCAGCAATCCAGGCATGGACAATGTCTTGAGGGGGTGGCAGGGCTGGAGCTTCGCCGTCCAGGAGGTTTCCTGGGATCTAATTAGTGCTCAAACAGCGCCTGCTGCACAGGGCTCTGTGCCCGCCCCCAGCACTCACCTCCGGCTCTGGCCGTGGGGACACGGGACACAGGGTGGCAGAGGGTCAGGGGCCATGGACACAGCCAGGGAAAGTCATTAAGGCAGGAAACGAGCAGATCCCCCTGGCACCAGGTAGGAGGTGGGAGCTGATGTCTCTCCTGCCCAGGCTGAGCACTGGGGTGCAGGGACAGGCTGGGGACAGGCTGGGGACATGCTGGGGACAGGCTGCTCCCTGTTCAGTGCCTGGCAGCCCCTGGGATGGTTGATGTGCTGTTCTGGCAGCAGCACTTCTGGTCTTGAGAGGCGCAGTGAGTGGGGCAGTCCTGCCCTGGAGCCCCTGGAAGGGCTCCTCCTTGTCACCCCTGTGTGGGGGAACATCCCTGAGCACCCACCCCTCACCCTCCACTCCCCTCTGCCCTGCATGGCTGGTCCTGACCCCTGGCAGTGTCCCAGTGCCACCATCGGCCCCATGTCCCACAGCAGCCACAGCCACAGCCCCGGGACAGCACAGGGGGCTGCAGCCACCTGGGGGTCACTCACTCCCCTCTTTTTCAGGCTGGCTGAAAGAGTTAAAGTTGTGGAGGAGTGATGAAGGAAAGTGGAGAATCAGGGAATTATGGAATCCCCAAATGGTTTGGGTTGGAAGGGACATTAAAGCTCATGCATTCCCACCCCCTGCCATGGGTAAGGACACGTTCCACGATCCCAGGCTGCTCCAAGCCCCAATGTTCAGCCTGGCCTTGGGCACTGCCAGGGATCCAGGGGCAGCCACAGCTGCTCTGGGCACTCTGTGCCAGGGCCTCCCCACCCTCCCAGGGAACAATTCCTTCCCAATATCCCATCTGATCCTGCCCTCTGGCAGTGGGAAGCCATTCCCCCTTGTCCTGTCCTTGCAGGCCCTTTGTCCCAGGTCCCTCTCTGGCTCTCCTGGAGCTCCTTCAGGCACTGGGAGGGGCTCTGAGCTCTCCCTGGATCATTCTCTTCCCCAGTCTGGACATCCTCAGCTCTCCCAGCCTGGCTCCATAGTGAGGGACTCTGACTAAGCTGGCTCTGGGAATGAGGTGGTGAAGCCCTTCAGGTGCAACCAAGAAAAACATTGTGTGTCCAGCTGATCCCCGTGGGTGGATCAGACTCTGGTTTCTCATTTTCCCCTGCCCCTACAGTGACCTTGCAGTGACCTTGGAAGAGCCTCCTGCTCAGGTCTGTGGCTTCACACCAGCCCTGCAGAGGTGTGCTGAGTGGGGCTGGGTGCCCTGGGCAGGGCAGGAGGGTGCCCAGAGAAGCTGTGGCTGCCCCTGGATCCCTGGAAGTGTCCATGGCCAGGTTGGATGGGGCTCCAAGACCCGTCCAGCCTAGTCTGGTGGAAGGTGTCTGTGCCCATGGCAGGAGTGGAACAAGATGATTTTTAAGGTCCCTTCCCACCCAAACCATTCCAGGCTCCCGTGGTTCTGTAGTGCCCTGGCTCTCTTCCCAGGAGCCCAGCAAGGGCAGGGCAGTGAGGGCAGTGAGGGCACAGCTCTGAGACCTGGAGCTACGGGGCCCGAGGAGAGCCTGGGCACACGGACACAGACAGGGCACACGGACACAGACAGGGCACACAGACACAGACAGGGCTCACAGACAGGGCACACACACAGGGCACACGGACACAGACAGGGCTCACATACAGGGCACACAGACAGGGCACACGGACACAGACAGGGCACACAGACAGGGCACATGGGGCACACAGACAGGGCACACAGACAGGGCACACAGACAGGGCACACGGGGCACACAGACAGGGCACACACACAGGGCACACGGACACAGACAGGGCACACACACAGGGCACACAGGGCACACAGACAGAGCACACAGGGCACAGAGACACGCACAGGGCACATGGACACAGATAGGACACACGGACAGCCCTTCCCAGCTGTGTTAGCCACACCGCACTGGATGGATCTGCCAGGATTCAGTGAGCAGTGACACCAGCCCTGTGTCCTTCTGTTGTCACTGCTCTTCTCTTCAGCAGTGGGCTGGGAGCTGTCTGCTGTGCCCAGGCACTGGGGTGCTCCCCCTTCCCTGGCTGCTTGCAAAGGAGCCAGCCCTGGCTGCTTTCTGGGGGTACAATGGAATCAAAGCAGAGGGGAGAGCGAAATCCGGGGTGGGCACACAGCCCGGTAGGGAAGGCTGCGGTGACCTGGGTTGTTTAATAGGCCTGGGAAGAAGGGAGTGACAGATGTGGTTTCCATGACGACCCACAGCTGGCCGGGCAGGAGTTCCAGGGGCAGCAGCACTGGTTTCCCTCCTCCTGGGAACCTGGGTGATTATGGCTGCACTCAGAAATGGGCATACCCAGACGTGCTGGTGTTTTCAAACCTTTGCAGATAACTGCATACAGGATAATCATCCAAAGGCTGATCTGCTGGAGCTCCTGCCCCTGGCAGTGTGTGGCCATGGTCCCCCAGAGCTGGGCTGGTGGGTGGGGATGGAGGAGGAAGAGGTGAAGGAGAAGGAGATGGAGAAGGAGGAGGAGGAAGAGGAGGAGGAAGGGCTGCCAGTGCCAGCACACACAAATGCTGTGGCTTGTGCTGTGTTGTTGCAAACTGGGGGGTGAGGAACATGCGCCAGGCTCAGAGCCAGCTAAACAGCTGGGAATCCTAGGCCAATCCTAAATGGCTTGGGTTGGACAGGATCTTAAAGCCCATCCAGTCCCACCCCCTGCTATGGGCAGGGACACCTTCCACTATCCCAAACTGCTCCAATGTCCAACCTGGTCCTGGACACTTCCAGGGATCCAGGGGATGCCACAGCTTCTCTGGGCACCCTGTGCCAGGGCCTGTCCACCATCAGAGGGGAGAATTCCCTCCCAAAATCCCATCTGACCCTACCCTCTGGCAGTGAGAAGCCATTCCTCCTTGTCCTGTCATTCCAGGCCCTTGTCCCCAGTCCCTCTCTGGTTCTCCTGGAGCCCCTTTAGGCCCTGGGAGGGGCTCTGAGCTCTTCCTGGATCTTTCCCTTCTTCAAGCTGAACACCCCACACCATCCTCCTCAGGAGCACCATCTCCTGATGGAGCTCTGCTCCATGGCCTTCTTCCTGCTGGAGCCTGAGGGATTCCTGAGCCCTGGAATCCTTCCTGAGCTCTGCTGAGCCCTGGGGCAGCTGGCACAGAACCTGCCCCACTCTCCCTGGGGAGGGAAGGGGCTCACCAGCGAGGTGAGGAACACACAGGGACAGCCTCTGCGAACCCCCTGTGCCTGTTATTGCTATAATAAGTCTCAGTCATGTGTCTGGAAGGGCTGAAGGGAAAATCTATTTTTCTCCTTTTTCCTGGCTCTGCCTGTGACAGGGGCTCTGCGGGCACGGGCTCTGCAGAGCCGGCGCCGGCTTTTCCTGGTGTTTGTGTGGGTTTGCACATGGCAACGGCAGAGAGAAAAGCTTTTTTTTTTTTTTTTTTTTTTTTTTTTTTTTAAGAAGAAGAAGAAAAAGCAAATGTGATTGTGAAAAGCAGCTCGAATTTGCAGGGAAGAGCTGGGAGAGGGGCAGGAGCGCAGAGAGGGATGGGAGCGCGCTCCGTTCTGGCACCGCTGTGGTTCCTGCCCATCCCACGCAGCCCAGCCTGGGGGGCTGTGCTCCAAGGACACCCAAAACCAGCCTGGGCAGGTTCCTCATGGCCAAGGGGAAGCAAGTCAGCCTCAGGCTGGAATTCTGCTGGGAATTTCTGTGCTAGAAAGGATTTGGGTTTTCAATGCCTCAGTCCTCAGGTTGTGCCAGGGAAGGTTTGGATTCAATATTAGGGGAAATTTCTTCATAGAAAGGCACTGGCACAGCTGCCCAGGGCAGTGGTGGAACCCCTGCAAGTGTTCAAAAACCGTGTGGATGTGGCACCTGGGGACATGGGCTAGTGGTGGCCTTGGCAGTGCTGCCTTAAGGATTGAATTCAATGGTCTCAGAGGGCTTCTCTGACCTTAACGATTCCATCCTTTGGGAAGCTGTGGTGGCAGAGGGAATGGAGAGGTCAGGCTCTGCCAGGGCACCTGGAGTTCTGTGCTGAGCCAGCAGGAACAGCACCTGGGAGATCTGGTCACCACTGGTCACTGCTGGGGGCTCTGGGGACAGTGCCACCACAGCCTCCCAGCCGTGCCAGGGCCACCAACTGCTCGTGCCAGGCAGCTCCTTCCTGCTCCTGCCTTGGAGCCCCACACAGGCCCTGGCAGCCTCCGTGCTCCTGCCCACCAGGCTGCAGCAGCCCGCTGCTCCCTCGGGAAGCTGTTCCCAGCTCTGGACCGTCGCGTCCCTCCCACGACTGCTGCATGCGTCACTTTTTTTCCCCTTCCTCACACAAGTGCCCTTTAGATATTTATACAGTGTTATCCTGTTCCCCTGCAGCGCTGGCTTTCTAGGCCATACAAATGAGATTCCCTCAGTCTCTGCTGTAACTCATCCTCCCAGCCCTGCCTCCCTCCGGCTGCGGCGCTCCGGCTTTCTCCTTTTTCCTTCCCCGTGCCTGATGTCTCTCTTCCTCTAAGAGCCTCCCTGGGAATTGTAGGGCACGCTCCTACCACGGCAGTAAAATAGGATTAGGAGCTGTTTTGTCCAGTGAAGGATTGTTCTGAGCTCCCACCTGCAAACCCTTCTGTGCCGTGTTCCCACACAGATGCTTCCAGCTCTGCGGGGTTGCTCCAGGCCAGCCGTGCCTGGCTCAGTGCCCACCTCCTGCAGCAGCTCCCGGGGCACTGGGGGATCTGTGGGACACCCCCAGCTCTGTCCCTGTCACTGACCCTCAAGGGCCAAGCCCAGACAGTGCTCCATGACCGGCGGGACAGGGAGACATCACTGCCAGCTCCACTTGTGCCCGCAGTGCCCCACTCCGTTCCTGGCCCGCAGTGCCCCACTCCGTTCCTGGGGTGGCCCCACCCCATACCAGCCCCACCCCAGAACAGCCCCAGAGCCTGGATATGGCTCTTGTGCCCTCCAAGTGCACCCTGACCCCTAGATATGAGTCGCAAAATCCCTCTGTCCCACATCTGTGGGTGATGGTGTCCCTCCAACCCTCATCTATGGGCCCCTGCACCCCTCAGTCCCACACCTATGGGGACCAATGCCCCCTTGACCCCTATCTGTGTGTCCTTGTTCCCCCTTAACCTCACATCTATGGGTCCAAACATCCCCCCCAGACCGAGTCTATGGGGCCCAAGGCACCCCTGATTCCCGTCTGTGAAGTTCAAACCCCAGCTAAGGATCCAAACCCTCCTCAACCCCCCACTTACAGATCCCAACACTCCCTGACCCCCATCTGTGAACACAAAAAACTCCCCAAAGCCCATTTATGGGGCCCAAACACCCATCTATGTGTCTAAACACCCCCTTAATCCCCACTTATGGGTCCTGACCTCCCATCCATGCCATACTTACAGCTCAGGGTCACCCAGGCTGTGTGGTCCCACAGGTGACACCCCATTACTCAATGGTGTTGGGGTGTCACAGCTTCTGCAGAGACTTCACCTCCTTGCTGATGTCCTGGCACTTCTCTGGGACAGAGCTGAGGGACACAGGGAGGGAAGATGTGGGGCCTGGGTGTGGGGTCTGTCCTCCTTCCTGGCTGGGAGGCCTTGGTGTGGACCCCAAATGCCAGTGTTGGTGTGCAGCCATCGGGAATTCCTGCCTGCATCTCCCAGGGTGCCCTCCTGGCTTGAGGCAGCCGCAGGTGGCTCTGGGGCAGTCCCTCACCTGAGCTGTGACCAGGTGTGCCAGCATCCCCCAGGCAGTGTGTGGCACCAGGGGCACAGCAGAGGCTCCTCCCTGGTGCCAGACACCTGGGCTCAGTGGCCCAGGGGGAGGGTTGGGGCATCCTGGAGCCACAGTTCCAGACAGTTTGCTTGGAAGCACTTGGAGAAGAGAAGAGCTTGTAGGAGACAGGACTGCAAGAGGTCAACTGTTCTTTGCTGTGTCCTTCTCCAGTCCATGATCCCTCCCTGGAATGGCAGGGGTTCAATCCCTGCACTCCCTGCTCTGGCCTCTGCCCCACGCTGCTAGGCTGGGGCAGAGGCAGGAGGGGAACTACAGGAACATCACCCAGCTCTGTGGTGTGACAGAGCTCACAGAGCCCAGCCAGTGCTCCCCAGGGGCTGCAGCCATTCACACAGCAGCCATGTTCCATTTGATTCCTATTTTCCCTGGAAAAATAGATTCTATCTCCAGTTGCTGCTGCTGTTTTCCCCTGGATGCAGAGCTGAGTGCCCTGTGCTCACAGGGTGCCCACAGCAGAGCTGGCAGAGCTCCCTGCCTGGCACAGATCCCAGCTCCCACCACTGCTCTGGTGACCAGAGTGACCTCTTGGGAGAAACATGGGCGTTCCCATCAACCAAAAAGGTTTCTGTAATTCTTGCATCCCTAATTCCTGGGGTTTATCCTTGTATTCTGCCAGGCTGTGATTTCATCCAGGTCTGCTCCTGGGGAGCTGTCTGGGAGCTTGGCTGGTGTTATGGACAAGGGGATGAGCTCGGGTTTGCACCCACTGTGTCCCTGTCCCTCCTCCTGGAGGATTCTGTTCTTCTCCCATGATGTCTCCTTGTTCTCTCCTGACCCTTCCCGCTGTGTGAGCTCGGGTGTCCGGTGGCTGTTGCCTGCAGGGTGTCCAGGCTCTGCAGAAAGCTCTGGGGAGTCACTCCACCCTTCAGCACCCTGCAGCATTGCTCCATGGGCATCATCCCCCACCCCTGGCACTGTGGGGCTGGATGTGATCACACGGCCAGGACAGCCCTGGGCAGGGGGAGGACGTGTGGTCCAGCCAGTGCTGTGGGGCCTCAGGAGTCCCAGTCCAGGTTCTCGGGACTTGTTCCAAGGGCCCCCCCAGCTCCCAGCAGGCAGGGAGTGCTCACCAGCCCTCAGGCCCTGTCACACCCCCAGGTCCAGGGCTCGGACAAGGCTCAGGGTGCCCGTGCCCAGCACTCATGGTTCTGCCAGCACCTGCCCAGCCTGGCAGGGGCAGCTCTGGACTCACCACCAGCCTGGAGGAAGGGCTTGGTACCCCCCACCCCAGCACTGAACGTCCTGTGGTGAGTCATCCTGGGCTCCCAAACATTCCCATTGCCCCCATCCCACTTCACCTTGCCCTGGGCTCTCACACCATCCTTCCCCATCCCTCTCCCTGCCCAGCAGCTCTCAGGGGTGTCTGGTGTTGAGTCCCTGAAATGCCACCATGTCACTGTCTCTCATCCCTGTCACATCCATGTGTCCCACCTGGGAAGGGGGGAGATGAAGAGCATCCCCTGAGGATGAGGAGGACTGCAGAGGCTGGGTGAGCCCTGCAGCTCCCTGTGCAGCCTTCCTTGAAGCCAGATTGGACTGGGCTGAGCTGCCCAACCTGGTGGGAACACCAGGGACACACACGGGGCAGCTCATGGGGCTTGGACAGTTTATCAGAGCATGGGGGCAGTTAAGTGCTAATTATCTGGGATGCTTCAAAGTGTACCTGTCACAAGAGCCTCGTGGCCCAGAGCCTGCCTGGCTTATATTTGCTAAATTCACTCACCACCTGGGCAGCCTGGCGTTGGGTATTCAGCCCATTGGCTGATGGATCCAACCGGAACATGTGGATTTGGGGAGGGGCTGGAGTGGGTTTCACATTGGAGGGTTGGTTGTGCCAAGTAGGAGGGCAGGACCTGGCTGTCCCTGGGAACACCAAGCACAGCCTGTCCCCCTTGGGTTCCTCAGTCTGATCCCGGGGCCAGCAGCGTCCCCTCCCGTGCAGGGTGTGGCTTTGGGATGTCTGTGGGGACAGACTTTGTGCTGTCCTTTGTGCCCCCAGTCCCACCTCACTCCTGCTGCTCTCTGCCTGTTCGGACCCCTGCCACCCTTGTGCTTCCATCCTCATTTTCCTTGAAGGAGAAATCTCTGAAGGATTTGTCATCTTTAAATCTAACAGAGACTGCTGGGACTCAGAATGTCTCTGCCTTCCCCTGGCTCTGCCAGGGCCTTTGATGTCTCTGTTTAATTCCCTCAGTGATGCTGGGGAGGTTCCTGCCTGCTGGAGAGGGAAGGGTTAACCCCGTTGATGGCCCTGTAAGCCTTTGGGAGGCATTTGGAGCTGAGGGCATTAATCCTGAAATAAAAAACCTGCATGGACAGGGCTGGCTGAAAAGGAAACCACTGAACTGCTGGGAAGGCAGCGGAGCTGGGGGAGCACCTGTGGGGCTGGGAGCCCAAGGACAGCAGGAAGGGGAGAGGATGTGTTTTCAAACTCCCTGATCTGATCTCAGTGTAAGATTTCAATTGGCAGTGAGGCTCCCGGGTGATCCCTGCCGTACCAGACCTGAATCCCTCTGGATTTCCAAGCTGTGGTTCGGATTTCTTTCCCTGGCACTTGTGGGTTTCTGCTCCGAGGATAAGAGCAAAATGAAATCCTGCTTCCCAAGCTCTGGCAAAGCTGTCAGCAACAATGGGAAAAGCACAGTGTGAGGGCAAAGAGCAGGAGCCTGGAGGCCTGGATTCCCAGCTAAAGCAGTGCTCAGGCTGGCAGGGCACAGCAGGGCTCTGTGGGGCAGCCTGGAACTGCACAGGGACAGATTCTGTCTGTCAGGAACAGCCCAAGTGGGACAGTGGCTCTCCATCCCTTTGGCAGCAGTTTCTCCATCCTTGGCTTTTTTTGGACATAAAGCATCACTCTGCACACACAGGAAAAGGGATTTTCTGCAAGGCTGGCATGGGATAACAAACGTTTCAGTCATTATAAACTGATCTGTGCCCCTGGGCCCTCCCCAGCAGGAACAGTGTCCGTGGGGGCCTGTGCCTGTCCCCTCACCATGGTGGCACCACAGCATCCTGTCAGGGTTTGTGGGGTTTTCCAGATGCCTGGAGAAGGCTCCTCTGCCCAGGAGGGACATTGCCCTAGACACCCTGAGCAGGAGGGACACTGCCAGGGAAGGGCCAAGCCAGGCTCAGGCTTGGGGACAGGAGGGATTTCAGTCAGGAATGGAGACTAGGAGAGGGCCAGAGACTGTCCATGGAAAACCTCAGAGAAGTCGGGGGCATGTCCCAGGAGCAGGCTCCTCCAGAGGCTGTTGACAACCTGCCTCATCCATCCGGTGGTGGGAGAGGAGCTGGGTGTGGGCTGTGGAGCTGGGCTGGGCAGCTCTGTCCTCTCCCACACAGATCAACCCCTCTGATCAGCCTGAGCTGACCCCTGGGCAGCGCTGGGAATGCTGGAAGGAACAGCTCTCCAAAGGCTGAGTGCTGGTCAGAGTAACCCTTCTCCTTGTCAGAGACAGGAACTGCCCTGCACTAAGGCAAATTAAATTTTACAGGCATCTAAAAATTTAATTTGAGTATAATCTCCTTCACCAGAGCCACAAGTCCCTGATAAATATTTTATTTTCCTCCAAGTAAAGAGACTTTGGGATAATTAAAGCATACAATGAGTCCTCCTCTCCTGTGAGCAGGGGCAAGGCCATGGCTTGTTCCCGGTGTTCCAAGGCAGCAGGAGGTGATCCCTGCACTCCATGTGCTGTGTGGAGTGTCTGGGAAGGCAGCTCCCAGGGAAACAGGAGAGTTCTGCTGGCTGCAGCAGCAGCAGGAGAAGAATGAGTGGCAGGCAGGTGAGGAGGTCATGGCCTCCAATTTTGAGGATCCTTTTTTCCCCCAAGGGAAGAAGTCGCTGCTTTCTCGGCCACATCCTGTGTCCGTCGTTGGTGCTGCTCGCTCTCCTCCCAGTGGGACATTTAAACAAGGTTCTTTTCCAAGCTCATTGCTGGTGGGAATTGCAGCAGCAGTTGGAGATGCCATAGGTGGCACTTGAGACAAGGGAAGCTCTTCCCACCTGGCTGAGGCAGGAAGGGTTTTCTGTGCACTCACAGCCAGGGTTCCTTGCCAGGTAACTGAGCAGCAGTAGCTGCAGGAAGATGGATGTGGGAGAAGCAGGTGTTCCAAAGGATCCATGTTCCTGGCCTTGGCACAGCTGGGCTTAGTGGAACGCTTCTGTCACAAACTGAGTGGCTGCACTGAGCAGAGAAATGGGGCTGGCAGCCAGGAGCCTGGATGGGAGAGCTGAGAGTGTTCCCCTGGAGGGGAGAAGGATCCAGGAAACCCTAATTCTTCCAGGCCCTAAAGGGGCTCCAAGAGAGCTGGAGAGGGACTTGGGACAAGGGATGGACAGGGAACAGTTTCCCACTGCCAGAGGACAGGGTGAGATGGGATATTGGGAGGGAATTGTTCCCTGGGAGGGTGGGCAGGCCCTGGCACAGGGTGCCCAGAGCAGCTCTGGCTTCCCCTGGATCCCTGGAAATGTCCAAGGCCAGGCTGGACAGGGCTTGGAGCAGTTTGGGATAGTGGATGGTGTCCCTGCCCATAGCAGGGGGTGGGACTGGATGGGCTTTAAGGTCCCTGCCAAGAATCGTATCATGAATCTGTGATTCTGTGAAAATATTCCACTCACCCAGGTGTCTGACTGTGCCAGAGGGGATCAGAGCAGGATGGCAGGGATGGATGGATGGATGGATGGATGGATGGATGGATGGATGGGTGTCAGGGATGGCCAGATGACCCCCACTGTCCCCTCCCCCTGCTTGCACCAAACTCAGGACATGGAGTACAGGCCAGGCTCCTGCAGACCCTGCAGGCAAACCAGGCACCCAGCCCCCAGCTTCCTCCAGACCTTCCTTTCTTCCCACCTGCCCCTCTCAGCGCCCATCCAGTGGCATCCCCAGAGCTGTCACAGCTCCTAGTCCCCATGGAGGGGCTGGTGATGGGGACAGAGCCCTGGCACTGTCCCCCAGGGCAGGGCTGATGGTGGCAGAGCCAGTCTGTGGCTGTGCAGAGCCAGATCTGTGCACTGTGATGGGGCTTTCTCTTTCAACTTTTTTTTTTCTTTGGCTCTCTAGGATCCTGCTTGTAAAAACAGCCATAAAGAAGTTAAAACGCAATGTGCTGGCTCAGAGGAGTCGTTCAATATCCTTATTAAAGATCCGCAGTGCTGGAGCTGGAACAGCTCCTGGCGCTCTGAGAACACCTTTCATCTCACAAGTTCGAGGCACTTTACAAGCGCTAATGAATTAAACTTCATAACAGCCCTGTGCACAGAGCCCCACACACCAATTATTCATCTGGGGGCACAATGCGGGCATTAAATAAAAATCATAAGCTGGTTAATTCTGCCTCTGCTCCGGCCTGGGGATTGTCTCCAAGCTGATTTCAATTCTTCCTATTCATCCAGTGCTAATGGTCCCTGGCTGTCCTGTGCAGGGGAGCAGGAGCTGGCAGGTTTGGCACTCGGGGTCTGAGCAGGGGCATGGTCTGGGCTCTGCTCTGCTCCAGCCAAGCACCAAACCTCAGCTCCTCACCTTGGCCTGGGAGAGCTCTCAGCAGGTGAATCATTTCATGTGAGTCCTGGGTGTGCAGGACCGGAGTGGGACTTGATGGCTCTTGTGGGTCCCTTCCAGTTCAGGAGTTTCTGTGATTCTGTGGGTTTGTGATTCTGTGATTCTTCCCTCTTGCATTGGAGCAGATTCCCTGGGGCAGTGCTGAGAGGGGCAGAGAGAGCTGGTTTGGTTTGGTTTGGTTTGGTTTGGTTTGGTTTGGTTTGGTTCAGTTTGGTTCAGTTTGGTTTGATTTGGTTCAGTTCAGTTTGGTTTGGTTTGGTTTGGTTTGGTTTGGCAGCTGGTGGGACAGACAGAAGGTCCTTGTCCCAACTCCTGAGCTCCAGGAGGGTGGTGCTGGCTCTGGGAGGAGGGAGCTGAAGGCTGAACACAGTGGGGACATGACTGGGCAGCTCTTACCAAAAAATCTCACCGAATCATGGAACCATTGGGGTTGGAAAAGCCCCCTAAGATCATTGAGCCCAACCATCACCCCACACTGACCCACATTCCCAAGTGCCACATCCACACATCCGTTAAATCCCCCCAGGAATGGTGGCTCCCCCTTGCCCTGGGCAGCATTCCAGTGCCTGGTCCTCCTTTCCATGGGGAATCTCCCCAGCTCCTACAAAGAATCCATGAGCTGTCTTGACTTAGCTGTCACTGGTCCAGCTGAGGGTGACAGTAATAACTGGACAACTGCCCCAGCAGTGCTGTACTGAGGTGTCCCTGCCCCGCGTCCATGTCAGCCAGTGGAGAGACACTGGGAGAACCAGGGAGTGATGGCAGTGGGCACGGATGGCACCTGGCACCAAGGGCACAGCAGGTCAGTGCCAGCCCCAGGGACTGTGCCACCCTGAGAAATGGTTGGTGCCTGTCCAGGTCCCTGTTCCTGGCACATGTCACGCTGTGCTGGAAGCTGGGATGGATGAGGTTGCTGGGACACCTGTCCTTCCTGGCTGGCACAGGTTAGTGGGGAGTGGCGATATCAGGGATGTCTGCTGTGCAAGCAGGGGCTGGTGGATGTGTTCCAGGGAGGGCAGAGCAGCATGGGTCACAAGCCAGAGCCACCATGAAGGGATGAGAGCAGAGCAGAGCTGTGCCCTCAGGGGCACTGCTGGACACCTGAGGGAAGGTGTCCCTACCCATGGCAGAGTGTTGGAATGAGATAAGCCTGAGTACCCCAACCCAAACCACCCTGGGATTCTGTGACACACGGGTGTGCTCTGTGGTGGCTTCATGGTGTCCATGGAGATGTGAGAGGTGTCCCTACTCCTTCCCGTGTGGCAGCATCTCCATGAGGTCAAGGTGTGACCCAAAAGCAGCAGTGGCAGCTGTGGGGACATATTTGCCTTTTCCCAGGAGAATGGCCAGCCCAGCCTGGCAGTGGGGTGGCAGGACCAGCCCTCTGCAGCCACGGGATGCCTCCTCACAGCCACACAGACCCTGAGTCCCACTCTCAGAGCCACTAGGGTGATTCCTGGGAACACAGGGTGTGGTCATTCCCATCCCTTCCTGAGCATCCCCCCTTTCTCCTGGTTTCCAAAGCAAGGTTTTGGGCAGTAATTACAAGAGGAGGATGCTGAAGTCATTGCTGTGTTCACTTGTGCCAAGGATGCCGTCCTCACCCTGGACATCACTGTAGCAATGTACAGCCAATAAAATAAATCTCCAGTTGGAGCCTCAGTCTGAGGACTTGGAAGGGAGAAAATTAGAAGCAGAAGATCCCAGGAGCTGTCTGTTTTGCAGGGATGTGGGATACAGAAATGCTTTGCCTGGTGTCTGCCATCTCCCTGTGAGCTGGAGGATGCAAGTATCAGATTCCTGAGCAGGAAGGAGCGGCACGGCAGGGTGTGGGTTGCCGGGGGTTCCCATTGCCGAGCCAGCCAGGAAGCACATCCCAGAGGGATGCTGAGCTCCACCCCAGAGGCAGGAGCGGCAGCCCTGAGACACGAAGAGCCAGCAGCTGCCTTGAGATGGAACAGCCGTGTGTTCCTAGGCTGCTGTGGGGCCAAGCACGAGGATGGGGGTGTGACATCGCTGTTACAGGGCTGTGCTGGCACATGGGCAGCGTGGGCTGGACGCCTCTGCTCTGCCCCAAAGGATTTAAGGAATGCTGGGGAGCAGAGCCCCCAGATTACATCGTTTTTTGCCTGGTCATTTCCATGTCACTGACCAGAAACCAAAATGACTTCTGTGCAATTCTGAGGATAAAAAAGTGTTTGGGAGCCAGGAGCGGAGTGGGAGCAGAGGGTGAGTGAGTGTGTGTGGAAATAGCGTGAGATTAATTACAGGAGCAACAACTACGAGTGTTGATAAATCCCTCCCGTCAGGAGCGTGCCCGTGGTCCTGTAACTATCTGCCATTCTCAAGCTGGGATGAATGAAGCAGCTAATTGTTCACTGTGCTGAGAGCAATCCTCAGGGAGCAGCACATGCCATGGAATGAGTCAGCTCCATGCTGGCAGGGCTGTTATCAAATATTAGAATATTTAGCTGGGCGATCTCTACCCGGGCTCGGCAGCCACGGAGAAGGGTGTTGTTTTCGTCAGCATATAAAGAAAGAAAGAAAGACATCAGATACTGTTTGTTTCCTGAGGAGTGGAGATCTGGCAAAAAGCAGGATCGTTTCACTCGTTAGTGCACTTGTGAAATGAGTCATGTGTTCTTCAGCACCGCTTCCAGAAACTTAATTGAAAGTTCTGGTGTCTGTTGTTATACGGTGAGAACCATATGCTAGTGAAAGACAGGGCTTGTTTTTTATAGTCCAGAACGATTAGAACTGCATCAAATCCCAACTGTCATGGCAGGGTGTGGGGAGAGCAAGGATAAATCCAAGAGGTTCTGCTGGAAGGATATCAAAAACCTGAACACAGCAACACAAGAGAGACTGTTTGTGAGAGCCCAGCTTTGCAGGTGTGCGGTGCTGGGAATGAGCAGTGCCAAATGCCCTGTTCCGGAGGTGGGACACTGCCCCAGGCTGCCCAGAGCAGCTCTGGCTGCCCCATGCCTGGAAGTGTCCAAGGCCAGGTTGGACAGGGTTTGGAGCAACCTGGGATAGTGGAAGGTGTCCCTGCCCGTGGCATTCAGTGGGACTGGATGGGCTTTAAGATCACTTCCAACCCCAACCATTCCGTGTCTCAGTGATTCAGGGCAACCCCTCTATCAGAGGATGGGATGTGGGACACAGCCCTGTTTGCCAGGTGCTTGTGCTGCCAGCAGCCCAGGTGCTGGCCCATCTTTCACAGTCCTGGTTAATCATCCCGTGCCATCCCATCCATCCTGTTTTATTACTGCTTGCAAAGCTCTTTTGGCTGGAGGATGGAGTCAGTGAATAACAGGCTGGGAAACAAACAGCCCTGGTGACGCCAGGCTCCAGCCAGCCACGGCTCCACAGCGTGCGGCGCTGGGAACACTGCTCCCCAGGAACCCATGGAAAAGCTTCCTGCAGAGGAGCTGGGGTCCCTCTGTGACCATCTCATCCCAGACTGCCTGCAGTATCCCCACAAAGCCTTGCAAGCAGCCCCCGCACCTTGATTCCGTGGCAGCAGCAGGAAATCCTGGCACTGCCTGTGTGGTGTCGAACGTTCTGGCCCTGCCGTGTGTGGGGTGGGTGAGGACAGCGAGGAGGGCAGGGGGGATTTGTGCAGCCCCATCCCAGAAAGACACAGACCTCTCCCATCTCTGGGGTGGCCTCAGGGACACAGCCTGCCAAGCATAAGGGTCACAAGGAGCTCATTCATCTGGCTGGGAAGGAGACTCACAGAGGGTTACTGAGGTTTGATTCTTGGAGGTTTTCCCTGAAAGTGTTCAAGGACAGGTGGGACAGGGCTTGGAGCAAACCTGGCATCCTGCCCATGACATGGGGTTTGTAACAAGATGAACTTTAAGGTCTGTGATTTAGCTGGGATTTCAGCCTGGAGACTGCTGACAGCTCCATCACTGTCACCATGACCCCAGCACATCCCACGGCTCTCCCATGTCCCTCCACTCACTATTCCATGTTTAGTCCCTTCCTCCTGCGAGTCACCTTCAGCAAAGCTCTGACACAGATGCAGGATCTCAGGTCTCTACTGAAACCCTGAAACAGCAGCACCTGCTTAGAGCACATCCCACACACAGTGTCCTGGGAAAGGACACTCCCATAGGGCTTCCCAGGCAGGGTGGGGAGCTGGAGTGACTGCAGGACCTGTCTGCAGGATGTGGTACAGGGGAGAGTCTTTGCAAAGCCCTACATCGGGTCCAGGAGCAGGAACAGCCCTGGCAGCAGTGGTCACCTGCAGGAGCTCAGCCCTCCCTTAATTCTGCATTTCCCTATTTGTCCATAAGCTGCATATTGCCTGTATCAGACATAAATCCATGTGGCGTAACAATTTATGACATATAACTTGAACACGGGGTCCCTATGGTGAGAGATTTCTTCTTTCTTCTTATTTCTTTCTCTTTATTTTCCTCCTTTTTAATGTTCATCCAACCCAGAATCTTCATTTCCCACAAAGAGCCAAGGCACTTCTGGGGCTTTCATTGAAAAATTATCCAAAAAATTAATACAATGAGTGAAATTGGGGAAACCCAGCCAAAGAGTTTCAACTTCCACAGAGCGTCATAAAACAGAATACACTGCTTCTTTCAGCAGGCACAGATGACAGGCATCCTCAGGATATGAACCCCATGGAAAGATAAATGGATGCTCAGCACTTCTTTTATTTTGGGAGGATGTTTCTGACCCTCAGAGACTGTTTGACCTCGTCCTGGTCATTTTAGGTACAGTTCACCTGTCACCTTAACAAGTCCCTCTGAGATCTTACATGAACTAAAAGGCTGATGGTATTTCTGGAGCTGGAATAGGACACCCAGCTAGGAGGGAAAAAGGTGGGAGGTTCTACAAGTTTTTGTCTCAGGCAGAGGAGTAAAATGTCACCTCTGAAGGAGGGACTTTGTATGCCTATGCTCTGTGAAGGTGAGGGGTCCCCAGGACCTCCTGGGATGGGCTTGGCAAGGTTGAGTGATGACCAGAGCAGGAGAGAGAGTAACAAAAGCAGATCTGGCCCCAAGGGACAGGGCTGTGATCCTGCAGGCTGCTCTCAAGGCAGGAGATGTTCTGCTGGCTCTGAAAGCCCCAGATACAGCCCCCAAGTCAGCTTTGGGAGCCGTTGACTCCCTTGCTCTGCTCCTTTCATCCCATCCCTGTCACCTACAGTGGCCACCCCCAGCAGGGCCCCGGCTGCCATCCTGTCCCCCAGGCTATTAGAGGTCCTCACAAATCCATCATTCTCCTCAGAAATCAAGATTTTCTTCTTTTCATGCTGCCATAGCAGGGCTGGGAGAACTCGTCTGCTGCCCCTGCCCCTGTGAGAGCAGTGGGAGCACCAGCAGGCCCAGAGCTGGGCAAGGAAAGCAGGGTTGTAATGACCTGAGCAGTCTTTGGTTCCAAATTTATATGTATAAATATATTACTGCCATCCTGAGCCATGGCAGTGCTTGGGGAGCACAGGAGGCCAGTGAAGAGAATGTCTGACCACCTGTCAGTTTGGAGATCTCCCCCTGGGCCAGCTCTGAGCTGCTGCTGACCCAACAGATCGCAGGAGTTTGGGGAGTTCAGAGGGACATGGGCTGGATATCAGGAAATCTTCCCCCCAAGGGTGCTGGGCACTGTCCAGGGAATGGGCATGGCCCCAAGGCTGCCAGAGCTCCAGGAGCATTTGGACAGCGCTGCCAGGGATGCCAGGGTGGGGTTGTTGGGGTGTCTGTGCAGGGCCAGGGGCTGGGCTGGATGATCCCTGTGGGTCCAACTCAGGATATTCTGTGATTCTGTGATTCAGTCTGTGCTCCTCTGGAAGCACACAGAAGAGACGGACCTCTTCAGGAGAGGTGCCAGTGACATCTGGAAGCTCTGGAGATTCCAAGTGCTGCCAGGACTCCCATGGAGGGAGGGAGTTCTGTCCAGCAAGAGGCATCAGTGCCCACCTGAGGAGCACAGGTGTGACCAGGAGCGGCTGAGGGAGCTGGGGGGGCTCAGCCTGGAGAAAAGGAGGCTCAGGGGGCACCTTCTTGCTCTCTGCAACTCCCTGTGGCAGGAAGCTGCAGCCAGGTGAGGGTCAGGCTGTGCTTCCAGGGAACAAGGGCCAGGACAAGAGGAAACAGCCCCAAGCTGTGCCAGGGGAGGTTTAGTTTGGATATTATGGAAAATTTCTTCATGGGAAGGGTGGTCAGGCACTGGAAGGCACTGCCCAGGACAGTAGTGGGCTGAGCAGTGCTTTGCCCATGGTGCCAGGGCTCTTTCCCTCACTGCTTGGTTCATGCTTGTATCTTACAGTGGCTAGAAGGGAAAAATGAGCCCAAGTTCATCAGGAAACAGCTGAGGCAAGAGTGGTGAAGGCTATAGGTGATAATTTCCTTTGCTGTTTACCAGCTGTGCATTTCCCCCAGAGCTTCAAGACGATGTTCTTGTCCTTCATCTCTTTTGTGGTGAAACACTGAGAAATCATAAACTCCAGAGTCTCCTTGCTCTTACTAAACCTTCTCTGCTGTAGCTGATGCACACATAGCCCAGGGCAGAGGTTTATTGGCCATTTGCTGCAGGATCTATGGCCACTGTGATCTCTGGGTCTTGCTGACACGATTGCTTGGTGGATTTGTGGAGGAGACCTAAGAAAGTGAAGTCCCTGGGAGAAATCACCTGGAATGAAATCCAAAACTGCATTTTTGGAGTGGGTGGAGCAGGGATTGATGAGGAATTGTGTAAGGTAACATTGTTTAGTGATCAGCAGTAATGGCACCTGCCACTGATCCCATTGATCCCACAGATTCCATTGATCCCACAGTGTTGTCCAGATGCAAAAACACCCTTCAGCAAGGTGTCTGTGCTGGGAGTCCAGCCTGGGAGCCCTGAGAGAGCTCTGACCCTGCCTGCAGCCCCCGCAGAGGGCTGGGACAGAGTGTGGGACACGGTGCCGTGGGGTGGGCTGGCTCTGGGGGCACCTGGGCCCTGGCCAGTGGCAAGCACAAGGCCAAGGGTTCTCTTCACTGCAGGGACTTTCTGTGGCTCACCAGGGGTTATGGAACTGCAGAGAGCCCAAGGAATTGCAGAGACCCAGGCACAGCTGCCATCATCTCACTCCTAAGAGGGAGGTCAAGCCAGAGCCTGAGCAACACTCCAGCACCTCCATCCTCCCTGCAGGGAGGGTGGCTGTGGTGGGCAGAGATGCTGGTGGCACTCACAGCCTGCTCTGGGGACACCTGGGTTTGTGTTTCTATGAGCACTGCCAAGTCCTGATCAGCAGGATCTTGTAGGGATTGAGTCTTGCAGGGAAGCTCTGGGAGTTCTTCCCACAACCAGGACAGTGCAGGGCTCTCCCGGAGCTGCCCAAGCTCTGTCCCTGGGTGTTTCCTTATGTTTGCTGCTGGCTTCTGCAGTGGTTTGAGCCCTCAGCAGGTCTGGCACCAGGTGAAGGTGTTGTGATGTGAGCTGGAGGACCAGAGTGGTTATTTTTAGCTCTGTGGACCCTTGTGCCCCCAGGCTGGGCAGGGGCTGAGCTGGAGCCCACTCCTGGTTCTCAGGCCCCTGTGTCGCCCAGCACAGCTGGCTCCCACTACAACAGTGCCTTCTGCTCACTCTGGAACGGGCAGGGAGGGGCATTCCCGATGGAACAACCAGGGCACACCTGTGCCAGTGGGGCGAGTCACTGGGAACAGCCAAGGAGCTGCTCCCTGTCGGTTACCGCTGGGAATGAGGAGTGACTGCAGATAAATGTGGGGGTTTCTTCCCATTTGTGAGAATAAACAGAAGTCCCTGAGCTCCCTGCTGCTAACTGTGCAAATGTAGACCTCGTGCATCAGAGCCTGTGTCTCTGAATGTCAGCAGATGTCCCTGGAGCTGGTGCGGGATCAGAGGTTCGGGAGCCTCCGGCACCTCCTGCCCCTGGAGCCGCACAGTCCCTGCCTGCTCCCAGCAGCTCGGGAAGGTGACATTGAGCATGCTGTGACCCGTGCAGCTGGCACGGGCACTGTGGCATCCCGGGGACTCAGCAGGCAGGACCCTCAGGCAGGCAGCTGGCCACAGTCCCAAACGCAGCCGAGCAGGGAGCTGGAGCTGACAGGGGCTGCGGGGCCGGAAGCCTCGGGAAGGAGCCCTCAGCCATCCAGAGAGCTGTCACCAGCCCTGTGGCTTCTGGAGGCTCCCAAGGCGGCTCTCTCCATGTGGAATGAGTCCCCAGCCATGTCCTCCCCTCCGGCTGCTCCTGGCATGTGGCATGTTCTGCCTGGGCAGTCCTGAATTTTGTCCCAGTGCTGGGACTCAGGGATACAGCCCACACCAGCTGGGAAGCACTGGGGACCAGGGATAGAGTAGCCAGAGGTGAGCAGGAAGAGCCATGAGAACATGAAGGAGAACTGGGTAGTGCACATCTGGAAGGGAGCCCTTGTTTCTGCTCCAGGAACATCAGGGAGCTCCATGGGGAGCTCAGCCCTGTTCTTCTGGACCTGTTACTGCAGACAATGAGGAAAATCAGGGATTATGAGGAGAGGTTGGTCCTGGTCCTCAGGACCAGCTGAGTGGGACTGGAAAGGAATCACCAGCTGTGGGAGAATTTGTGGCCAAAGCCTCAGCAGCTCGAAGCCACCCCCTCAGCAGGGCACTGGGTCTGAGGGGGCTGGAGTGGCTGTTCCCATTCTTGGCAGTCGGTGGTGGCACAGAGCAGTGTCCATGGTACCAGTGCTGAGCCCGTGGCACTGCAGGATGCCAGAGATCCTGGGGCAGGAGGTGAGCTGAGCGTTGGTCAGCAAGGGAGAGCAGGGGTGCAGGATTGGGGCAGGGCTGCAGGGTCAGTGCAGGAATTCAGGATCAGTGCAGGGATGCAGGATCAGTGCAGGAATGCAGGATCAATGCCAGGTGCAGGATCAGTGCAGGAATTCAGGATCAGTACAGGGGTGAAGGATCAGTGCAGGTCAGTGCAGTGCTGAGAGCATCCCCTGCACCCGCCCCGTGCAGGTCCTGCAGGTCCAGGAGGGGTTGGCAGCTCTGGGACAAGGCCCACCTTTGGCAGGCAGGGGGAGGACAGGGCAGGACCTCACAGGGAGCAGCGGGTGCCAGAGAGCTTTATCATCTCTGTGAGCTCAGGAATGGCTGCTGAGGGACTGAGAGAAGCCCAGGGAGCTGCGCCCCTCTCTCTCCTGTGCCAGGCAGCAGAGGAGGCTGTGCCAAGCCATCCCTGCTGAGTCCCCCTCCCCTGCACACCCCCCACCACAGAGCAAACCATGGCAGACAGTGATGCATCTCAGGCAGAGAGCTCTCACCTGGACCCTGAGTGTCCTCTGGAATTCCCAGCTGGCCTCCCAGGCTGGAGAGCTGCTGGAGCTTCCTGTGGGACACCACCCTCCCACCTGCACTGCTCCTCTCCAAGAGCTGGGCATTTTAACAGGGATCAGAGTGCAAGAAAAGTATTTCCTACAGGAAGGGACTTGTGAAGCACTTCAAGAGTGAGGATGTTGAGCACTGGCAATGCCACAAACCTGCTCTGTTCATTCCTGCATGAACAGGGCACAGAGAGCCCCAGGAGGCTGCTCTGTGCTGCGGCTGGGGCTCCATACCCTCCTAACCCTGCTGCCACTTGACCCATTGCCATGCCTCTCCTCCTCCTGGATCACAGCAGGGACAGGCAGGGATCCCAGAGGGGCAGAACCCTGGAGCCATCCCTTCCTGTGCTCTTTGGGATGCTGGTCCCTTGTTCCTCAGCTGAGACCAAGGGCTGCCCTGCGTTGCTCACCTCCCTGCCTGCCAGGTGTGTTGTGGTGCTGGTGGCTGGAGCCCACCTGTACCACAAGAGCCGTGGGAGCCCAGGAGCAGGAGCAGCCTCGGTCTTTCCCCACACAGCTCTGTTCTGCTTACTCAGCCCACAGTGACAGGGACAGCCTGGGCTGGGCCATGTCCCCAGCCCTGGAAGGGAGGAGGGCATGGGCTGGGCAATGTGAAGCTGGCAGGGCTCAGCCACAGAGAGCCTGGAGGTGTCAGACTTTGTCTGCATAAGGAGAAAAAGGCTCTGCCTGGGCCATGTGCTGGAGAGGCTGGAGGCAGAGATGGGGCTGATGGAGGGACTGGGCCTGACAGCAGGAGCAGGGCTGGTGGCAGTGCTAGTGGCAGACTGATGGCAGTTACCCCAGTGACCTCTTTCCTGGATCCACGTGCCTTCTGGGGCAGTAAGAGACCCCACAGGTGCCAGCAAACATGGTGCCCCTGAGGGTCCCAGCACAGAGCCACTCCAGGTGTGTGTGCTGCTTGGATTGGGACACATGACCACCAGAGTCAGCTCCAGAACGGGCCCATCTGCTGGGGCCCTAATGACAAACCAGGTTCCTGCAGGTGCTGGGTGATGCAGTGAATTAAACCCAGGTTGGGCTGAGGCTTTTCAGGGGAATAATCTTCCAAAATCAGGGCTCTGTTGTTATTTGGAGAGAGGGAGGTGTTTACTCTCCTCCTGCTTCTTCTGATGCGGCCCAGGCACAGAGGCACAGTAACCCCAGTAACCCTCAACACCCTGCCCTGAGGAGATGCTGCTGGGGGGCAGGGACGGCTCTTCAGGGGGCCCAAACTGCACATTCAAACACTGCTCCCAGTCCTGGTAACTGGGCAACTGCAGGAGAGGCCTCAAGGCATGTCCCAAGGAATTCTGAGCCCCGAGGCATGTCCCAAGGGATGCTGATGCCCTTCAGCTCCTCATGGAGGCAGAGGCTTGGTAGGCACTAGAGCTCTGAGCAGAGGGTGGCTGCCACCCTGCTGCTGTGCCCTGCAGAAACCACAAAGCAGAGGAAAATATCATGTATGAACTGGGGTTCCAGAAGCTCCTGAGTGATGGTGACACCAAACCCAGGGCCAGCTGTGTTCACCCAGGCCCCGGCTGTGTCAGATGTGGCACTGGTGTCTCTCTGGGATGGGGGCCCTGAGTGGTGGCTGTGTGGAGCAGGACTCAGAGGGAGGCAGTGCTTCCTCTCCAGCAATGATACTCTCAGGCTGCCACTGAGTTCAGCCCTGTCGCTTCTCTGCCTCCAGTTCCAACATCAGCTTCTTCAAAAATCCCCAGCTGATGGGGGTCACAGAGGCCCCCAGCCAGAGCCCTTGGAGTTGGGGACTGGGTGCTGTGGCTGGGGAGGCTGAAGGCGGCAAGGGGGGAGTGACTGCATGTCCTTGTCCCTTGCACTTTTGCACACTCCTGGTGCTTCCGACCGCCTTTGGCTGTGCCTGGCGCTGGCAGCTGGTCCTGGATAACCCCAGATGGCCGGGAAGCTGAGGCAGCTGCCAGCACAAACATCCCAGCTCTGTCCAGTGCTGCTGTTCCCCTGGTCCTGCTCTCCATCGCAGCCGAGCTGGAGGAGACCAGGCAGCCCTGATGAGATGGCCTCACTGTCAAAAAACTACTTCGTACTCTTGGTGGGAAAATAATTCTTCCAAAGGTGCCTTCCAAAGAGTCAGGCAGTGTTTAGAGTGGGATGCAGTGGCGGGATGAGTGAGTGGGGACACAGCCTGTCCCGTGTCCTGGGGATGGAGCACACATGTCTCCTGTGGAGGGAGGGGGTGGCTCTGTCTCGCTCATCCTGCAGATGGTTTGTTCTGGGCTTTTTGCTGATCAGTCACGCCTGACCATGTGTTTCCTCAGAAGAGCTGCATTAACAAGTGCCACAGCCTTTGCCTGTGTCCCCAGTGGGCTGTGAGGGTGTTCAGCAGGAGCCCAGGCTGCAGCAGGTCTGGAAAGAGGCACTTTGATTTATGGGGGTCACAAGAGGAAACAGTAAAAGAAAGAAAGGACAGCTGGAGAGCTGCTTTTGTGTGGTCGAGGGCTGAAACATCCCCTACCCTGAGCATGGCCTCCCTCTCACCTTTGCTGTGCTGCTCCATACTCAGCACAGGCCCCTCTCCCGACCCTCTGAGGGGGATGGTGGCTCCATACTCAGCACAGGGCCCTCTCCCGACCCTCTGAGGGGGATGGTGGCTCCATACTCAGCACAGGGCCCTCTCCCGACCCTCTGGGGTGGATGATGCCTCCATACTCAGCACAGGCCTGTCTCCTGACCCTCTGAGAGGGATGATGGCTCCATACTCAGCACAGGCCCCTCTCCCGACCCTCTGGGGGGGATGATGGCTCCATACTCAGCACAGGCCCTTCTCCTGACCCTCTGGGGGGATGCTGGCCCCCTGTGCCTGCTCTGGCCCAGGGCTCCTGCTCACAGCTCCCTGGCCCAGGCTGTGGGACCCCGCAGCGTCACCCGCCTGTCTCGCCGTGCCGGTGACACTGTGGCTGCTGTGCCCACGCGCCAGGAGCTGTTCTGAGCTGGCTGTCAATGCTGCTCTCTGGCAGATGCAGGCACGGACACCCAGCACTGCCGGGAGCACTGCAGAGAGGTGCAGCTTCCACCCTCCCAGCCAGACACCAGCCCTGGGACAGCTCCAGGCTGTAGGGGGGCTGAACCTGAGTATGGGGACATTTGCTCTCTCAAGTCCACCGGGTGCTTCCTGCAGGATCCCAAATGAGACACTGGCTGCTAAACCTGGGCAAAGGCAGGGTGGAGCCTCCTGCCCTGTGAGGGAGCTGGGAAAGGAAGATCCTCGGTAGCGGTGTGTGGTGAGATGCCACATCAGCTCCCACAGGGACGTGGTGTCTCTGATCATCTCCATGTGTGCAGGGGGCAAGGAGGACATGGTCAGGAGCCGTTTCCAGCTGGTGCTCTGTGGCATCCCGATGTTGGCCTGGCTCTGGAGGTCTTCTTGGCAATGTCAACTCACCCTGCCCTGCACTCCCAGCCAGCAGCACAAGCTGCCCTGATGACAAATGGTCCCAAAGGCAGAACTAAGCAGAGCTCAATAAATTCTCATCTCACATTCACTCATCACTTTGAGCAGCAGCTTGCCTGGCCTGCTCACACGGCTGCTGTGCCAGCCCTGTGTCCCAGCCACAGCTGGGACCGTGACAGCCCTGAGCTGCAGGACTCTCCCACAGCACCTGGCAGCCCTGCACTGATGGGCTTCTCAGCCTCTCCTGCCCTAGGGGTCATTCCTGAGCACGTCCTTGGCCAGGACTGTTTGGAGCAGATCAGTGCTGTGGGCTGAAGGTCCCAGGGATGTGGTTGGGATAAGGAATCTCTCCCCAGTGCTGTGGCCAGGTCCCTGCTGGGCACATACCCACAGCCAGGTCAGGAGGCAGACAGAGGCAGCAGGAACAGGCCCATCCTACTCCTGAGGCTCAAGGCTCAGGGAAAAAGCCTACATGAGTCTCCTTGGAATCTGCTCCCAGACCCTCAGTCTTCCAGGATCTGACTCCAGCACAGCCTGCTGCACTCACAGGCCACACTGAAGTTTGTGACCAGCTCCAGATCACCACGGGATGGACCAGACAGGAAAACAAGAAGGCAGGACAGACTGAATGCTTGTTCCTTCCCTTCTACCAGGATTCCTCCCTTTCCACACCTGTAACAAGTCTTGCACAATCCCCAGATTTCCCCAGGAGGCACTTGGAGCAGCAGCCCCATTACCCTGCTCACCTTTTTGGAGAGTTTCTGCTGCTCCCCCAGGGGGGACAGAGAAAAGGGGTAAATGTTCAGCTGTGATGATTTAGTTTTTTAGGTCTGAGGGGGGTGGTTTAGGGGTGCCTGAGGCACAGCTGAGGACAGGCACAGGGGCACAGCAGGGCAAATGTGACAGGAGGGTGTTTTTAGGTGACCATCTCTCTCATCTGAGGTGTGCTTCTCCACAATGTAAATATGTGTGAACACAGGAGCACTGTAGTCCCCCTGCCTTGGAAGGGAGTTTTTCACCCATCCAGAACCCTTACTAAGAGTCTGTTGTCAGATAATGGCACGAGGTAAATTGGTGTCTGTGGGTGCCTGAGCTGAGCCCACTACCCCTGTTACATGGGAATGGATCAAAATGACAAAGAGGCCTTGGAAGTGTGTGTGGTGTCACCCTGCTCCCCTCCCAGCTCCAAGCACAGCCACACACAGCATCAGGCTCTGCCTGCCAGCCACAGCACAGTGAGCACGTTAGTTCCTAATGAGCCCGGGCCCCACTGTGCCAGGCAGACAGAAATCCATTTCCACAGACTTTTCCAGCCCTGCAGGGCTTATGAGCTCTCCCGGTAAGCCAGGCAGAGGAAATGGGATAAGCCTCGCTTTACCAATGGGGAATTGAGGCACTGGAAGGTTTAAGTGACTTAAAAGGGATTTGGAGAAGAACATCTCCAGAGCCCAGGTGCAGAAGCATCCCTGGAAGAAGGCGTGACCTTTCAGTGTCCACCTCATTAAAAACACTGGGTGGCACAAGCAGGAGGTGGTAGCGGCCTCAGAAGGGAACTGCTGCTGCCAGCTCTGCTCCGTGTGCCCCCAGCTCCTCCATGAGCTCCCAGCTCCTCTGTGTGCCCCCAAATCCTTCAGCTGCCCACAGCTCTCCAGGTACCCCCAACTCCTCTGTGCCACGAGGCTGGTGGGCTGCAGGCAGCCCCTGGGACCATGGCCAGGCAGGCAGCTGTGTCCCCTCCTGCTCTGCTCAGCTGTCCCTTACCCTGTGCAGGGCCACACAGGGACTGGCCCACAGGGCAGCAGTGGTGCCTGTGCCAAGGCTAGGAAAGCCACTGTCCTGCTGCCATCAGTGGCTCCAGGGGAGCAGCCCAGCCACCCCACAGCAGCTCCAGGAGCCACTGGAATGTGGAGGAGAGCTCTGGAGGGAGAGCCAGGTGATCCCAGGGAGCCTGTCTCCCAGGGCCTCTGTCATCCTGCATGTCCCCAGGCTGCTGCTGGCACTGAGTCTCCTGGGCACATGCCAAGGGGTTTGTCTCCCTCTCCTTTGCTCCCCCTTCTTGTGGGCACTGCGGTGGCTCTGGCTCATTGTCACAGCCCAGGGAATTGTGTCAGCACATGCCTGGTGCGTGTGGCAATGTCAGCAGGGCTGTGCGGGCATGGGCACATGGGAACAATCCTGGATGCCCAGCAGCATCCCTGCAGGGCATGGCAGGGACTGGGGGGTGCAAGGGGCTCACCTGGAGCAGGGCCAGTGCTGCCAGCTGGAGCAGGGACAGGCTGTGCCCCCCCAGATCTATCCCTGCTGACATCTGGGACAGGGCTGTGTCCCCGGGTACTGGCTGTGCAGGTGGCCCTGGCTCTGTCCTCCCTGGCACAGCCAGCCCTGGGTCCAGCTCTCCTGTGCTCTGGGAATTCGGGAGTTGCTCTGCAGAGGGACACTGAGGTGGCTTTGGAAATGGGCTTCAGGATAAGCAGTGCTGGGTGCTGAGGTGTCACATTTGGACTTCTAGAGAGCCAGAGACGGAGGAATTTGTAAACACCTCATGTCGAGGTTTATTTTCTGCCTTCTGACTTTCCAAGCTGTTTGGCACCCCGTGGGAATGCTGGGATCAGGAGGCCAGAGCTTTGCTGATTAAATACAGGACAACAGACTTGGGTGACCCCAGGAGCTGGGCACAGGGACCCCACACTGAGTGTTCATGCACCAGAAAGTGCTGTGGGGAGGAGTAACCTGAGCTCTGAGCTGCAGAAAAGGTTTGGTAATTTCCTGTGGATGTGCAAAGTGGCCCTGCAGCGTGTGGAGCTTGGCTGGAGAGACGCTCCTGTCTGGCCTCAGGGAGTGTGGAGGATGCTGTGCCCCTTCAGAGGAGTTTCTGGTTGGACTCAGGGGGTGGGGGGGGATGCTGTCCCCCCCCAGAGGGGCTCTTGGCCAGGCTTAGGGTGTGGGGCCGTTGCTGTGGTGCTCCAGACGGGCTCCTTGGATCTGAATTGCTGTGTGACAGAACAGCCCCTCTGCTTCACCCCTGCCCAGGCTGGGCAATCTGGAGGGGTCTCAAGGCCCAACAGCCTCAGGCCAGGTACACCCTCACCTGTGGAGCAGTGGCCAGGTCAGCTTTGCAAACCAGCATTTGCAAGCCAAAAAAATATAATTTTGCTGCTATTTTCTTCCCTTTCTTTTTTCTGAAGGCCAGGTGGAAGGTGCTATAGCAACAGTGGGGACAGGAGGAGTGGGGGAGTTGCTCAGAGCAGGTGTGCCAGTGTACACTGGGGCTGTGAATCCTGGTTCTGAGACACTGTTGGAGGGATTTGAGGCACATCTGTTACAAATTTGGGGTGAAAGGGCTTTGGTTGTTTATAACCTACCTGTCCTGTGAGCAGTCAGAGTCTCAGGTGTGTCTCAGTCTGTGAGAGCTGTTTCTGCCCTGTTGGGGTGAGCCCGCCCAGGGCTGTTTCTGACCACCCTGTCCTGTCCCTGGACCTAGTAGATGTGTGCCTGTGGCTCTCCATGGTCACCCACTGGGCTTTGGGGCTGGCCCAGGGCCTCCCCCAACACCTGCCTGGTGTCCTGGCTTGGGCACAGCAGTGCCAGCTCTGCAGGCAGGCGTTTCATGCAGCAGAACCTCGGGACACTGCCCAGTGTTCAAGGAGGGGACCCCAGCAGTGCTCTGAGCCCCAGGCACCCGGGAGGGTTTGCCTGAGTAGAGGAGGTTCCACAGGGAGCTCCTGAGGCCCTGGGAGCTGGGCATGGGTGCAGGGTGCCCACAGACAGGCGGGGCAGCAGCAGTGCCAGGGAACCCCTTCTGCCACCTCAGCAGCATCCCAGGACTCAGAGTCACTGTGCCAGGACTGTGCCAAGCACGCCAAGAGGAGAACCTTCCCCAGCTCCCAGGGCAGGCTGGGCATGAGGGCTCACATGAATTCCCTGTGATTTATGGAGCTGTGTGCATGCTGAGACAGCTGCATCCCCCCTGCATCCCACAGCCTGTCCTCCCACCTGCACCTCAGCCCCATCTGCCTCACCAAGTACTGCAGGAGCGTCCCTGTGGCTGTTCCCAGGCTGCTGGGTGCCCACCAGTGGCTGCCATCAGCCTGCCCTGGCTGCCAGGGCTGCATTCCCCAGGCTCCGGCAGGGTGTGAGCTCAGGGGCTGGGGCTGCCTATGGCTCGGGGGCTGTGATCTCATGCAGGCAGGCAGCAGTGGGAGCAGGTGACCTCAGGGCAGGCAGCCTGCCCTCTTTTGTGCTCTGGAACAAGGAAAGCCATGGCCCAGAAGAGGCTGGTTGAGGCTCAGGGGCAGCTGTGTCACCTGTGGGCCTGCTGGCTGGTTTGTGACATCTGCAGCGACACCTTCCCACAGGAGCTGCTCCAGCTCCAGCCAGGGTGGCTTCTGATCCCCAAACTGGAGCAGAGGGGCAGGCTGGAGCCACCTGAGCACCCCAGACCTCGGGAATGTGGTCTGCCCACCCCATTGGGGGCACCAATGCTCAACCAATATTCCCAAAGCATGGAAGGGTCTGCAGAGGCTGCTGGTGTCCCCACATATATTTCAGGACAGGAAGAAATGGCTTCAAATTGTGCCAGAGAAGGTGTAGGTTGGATGTTATGGAAAATTTCTTCATGGAAAGGGTGGTCGGGCAGTGGAGTAGTCTGCCCAGGGCAGTGGTGGAGTCACCATTCCTGGATGTGGATGTGGCACCGGGGGAGACGGGTTAATGGTGGGCTTGGAGGAACAGTTGGACTTGATGACCTTAGAGGGCTTTTCCAACCCTAGTGGTTTTGTGATTCCATCCCCTCCCCAGATGACTCTCCTGGAGGGGGTAACTCAGATCTTTTCCAGCTACAGAACCCTGGGCTTTCCTCAGCCTCCCACCTCTAGCCTCAGCTCTGCTCCACCCTGAGCTGCAGACTCTCCAGGGCTCCACTGCTGGTGCACCCCACAGCTGCATTTTTCCCACTACTTGCCATATAAGAGACTGAAACAGAGACTTCTGCCATGCTGGGCTGGCAGGACAGAGGCACTGAGGGAGCTGGGAAACTGCACAGCTGCATGCACCACTGCAGACCTGTCTGGGTGTGCTGCCGTGCCTCAGTTTTCCCCTCTGTGGTGAGGGGACAGCTGTTCCCAGCTGTTTGCAGGAGGCATTGCTGCCACACAGGAACCTGGAGCAGGGTCTGAACTGAACAGAGGAGATCACAGACTGGTTTGGGTGGGGAAGAATTTTAAAACCATCCATGGGCATGGACAGGGGCACCTTCCACTACCCCAGGGTGCTCCAAGCCCCGTCCAGCCCAGCCTTGGACAGGGATCCAGGGGCAGCCACAGCTTCTCTGGGCAGGTTGTGTAAGAGTAAATGGGTGACTTTAGCACTCAAAATCCGTGATAGAAGCCCCATGACCACACTGGGAAAGGCTCATTTTTTCCTGTGTCCCCTCCCAGATGGGACAGGACTGGTGTGGGAGCAGAGGGGAGCCCCAGCACTGCTCTGCTGCAGAGTCCCTCCCTGTCCTGGGCTGGGCTCTGCCCACATGGCACAGAGGGGCTGCCTGGCTCTGGCTGGTGCCTGGGGACTGTGGCTGCTGGAGGTGGGTGTGCTTCGGGTCAGGAAATGGCAAGAATGGGATCAAGCTGCTAAAAAATGTCCTGTCAGAGAGAAAGGAGAGCCCACAGCTCCCTCAGAAGGGCCTCAGGTACCTGGAGCCTGTGTGCTAGCAGCCAGGGGCAGACATGCTTCCTGGCTAGGTTTTTATTTGGAAACATCAGGATTTGGGGTTTCATCCCTCCATTTGGTGAGGATTTTGGAGGTTCAGCGTTACCACCCTGGGCACCCTGTCCTCCCACCCCTGCACATGTCACCTTCCCTTTCTCCACTGGGATTCTCCTGAGCTGCACCAGACCAGCAGCCTCATGGGGAAAACACCAGCAATGAAACCCTTCTGCGCTTCTGGGGAGCAGTGAGGTGTCCCTGGGCACGGGCAGCTGAGCAGAAACCTTCAAGGAGCTTTTGCCCTGTGGCAGGTTGGTGCAGGAGCCCTAGGAGGATCCTAGGAGATCCCACGATCTGCCTCCATGTGCTGGGGAACCAGAGCAAAGCACATCACCTTCTGCCAAGTGTGTGTGTCTGCATGAGGTGGGGCTGCAGACCCAGCCCAAAATCCAGCCAGTGCCATGGCAGGTTTCTGCCAGGGTTCTCCACCTCCAGAAAAAAATCCCTAACAGGACTGAGAGCCAAGGCTGTGTCTCTCCAGGCCCAGGCAGTGACTGGGAGGAGCCCCTGGTCTCTGGTTTTGGCCTTTACATGCTGCTGTGTTTAAAAATTCAGCAGCTCTGGTTTCAGGCACAGCAGGCAAATCCCTCCTGGAAACAATTGGACTGGACCAGTTGAACTCGGCTCCCAGGAAAGCAGTAGGACCTTAGCTGGGCTTTGGAGATCCCACCCTGCTGGGGATCCCAGGAACAGGCAGGCTGGAGAAGCCCAGGAGGTCAGAGGGCTGTGAGCAGGTCCCCAGCCAGCCCCAGCAGCACTGGTGGGATTCCCTGGATGGAGCTGCATCCCCCAGCACAGGGACTTTCCTGCAGCCAGGGTCCTTCCCAAGAGCTGGCTTTGGGACTGCAGGATGCAGGGCACACCCTATGGAACACAGAGTGGGATGCTGGCACACAGGAAGCTCCAGGAGAGTTTAGGGATGGAGGCAAGGAAGCACAAATGCAGGATTCCAGAGAGGCCAATTGTGAGGGATCACAGCCAGGCTGCAAATCCTGGGGATGCCTGGCTTGTGTGAAAGGAAGGGGCTGCAGCAGCTGCCTATTGATGCATTCCTGGGTAAACACGGGGGTGGAGAAGAAAGAGCTCAGCTAAAGGACACAAGAACTGGTGCAGTGTTTGAGGATGTTCAGGCTGGAAACCCACAGTTTGATTTTTCAGATCTTCTGGGGAACTCACCTGCCAAACTGAGCAAGTCAAAATCCATTTTTCTTAAAGTCAAAGTGCTTCCTCCCAATGCTTCCCTCCAGGATGCCTCAGCAGCAATGTCAGGGTTTCCTTCCATTTAAGCTAATTTCATGATACTTACGAAATTCCATCAAAGCTGGAAATTGAAACAGAATGAATGTCTGTCTGTCTGTGAGGAGAACAGGGCTCATCTTCTTCCTCCCATTCTCATCTGATTTTACTGTCTCTCATTTCTGCCATGGTCCCTGCTCTGCCCTGCACTCCCCTCCTTCTGTGGCTGTGCCCCCTCCATCCCGAGCACAGGATGATTCCTGGCACGTCCCCTGCCTGCCCAGCCCTGCCAGGAGCAGCAGGAAGAGCAGAGGAACTCCTGTGACCTGCAGGTTTTGCCTGTCTGGCATCTACTCCAACCTCCCTTTGTGTTTATCAGGTGTCTAGAACAGAGCCCTGTCGATGTCTCTTCCTCCCCAGTGTGTTGGGAGGATTAATTAAGTCGATGTTTGCATAGTGCTTTGAAAAGAAGAGCCAGGTGGGAGGGTGGTAGGAGCAGAACTGGATTCCTTCATCCTGTCTCCTTCCTCCCCTCACTGATGGTGGCAGCCCCTGTGCCCTTGCTGTGCTAGCTCACCTGGGGGCACAGGGCTGCTCCAGGTGCAGGCCAGGGGAGGGGACAGCCTGTGAGGGAAATCACGGATGGGGAGGAGATCAAAAAGCAGAGAATCATTGAAAGTTTGGATTTAAAGGGACCTGAAGCTCATGCAGTTCTGCCCCCTTGGAGCAGCATGCAGGCTGCTCCAAGCCCCATCCAACCTGGCCTTGGACACTTCCAGGGATCCAGGGGCAGCCACAGCTGCACTGGACACCCTGTGCCAGGGCCTGCTCACCCTCACAGGGAAGAGATTTTTCTCAGTATTTCATCTGAGCCTGCCCTCTGGCAGTGGGAAGCCATTTCCCCCTATCCTGCCCCTCCAGGCTCTTGTCCAGCGTCCCTCTCCAGTTCTCCTGGAGCTCCTTTATACCCTAGAAGGGGCTCAGGGGTCCCCCTGGATCCTTCTGCCCTCCAGACTGAACACCCCCAGCTCTACCAGCCTTTCCTCATGGGTGAGGTTCCATCCCTCTAATGTTTCTCCCACAGGACCTTCTTTATTCCATTCTGTGCAAAAGGAAAACAAACTCCAGTTGTTTCACCAACTTTCTTTCAGTTGTCTGTGCCCGCTGCCCCCAAAACAGCCAGTTCTGGGGAGGTCCAGCAGCTCTCCCCATACTGGAGCAGAGCTTTCCTGTCTGAGCAGGGCAGGTCCAGCATGTTGGACATCAGGGCTGGAATTTCCAGCTGGAGAATTCCCACCAGCCATGGCCAGCCGTGGCTCCATCTCACTGTACATCAGTTGGGGCTGGGCCTGGGCTGGGCAGTATGTGTTGGAGCTGGTGATGTTAATTAAGAGGCAACGAGCCTGATGGAGATTTATTTTCAGGCTGTGTACTTGGAACTGATTATGCACAATTGGGAAATGGAAAATTGACCTCCTGCTCATTTTCCTGTCTTCTTCACAGCAACAGTTAATTATTGTGGTGGGCAACACTGCCCTGGACAGGCCTGGCAGGGAGCAACTCTCCAGCCCAGCCCTGGAACCTGATCCTCACCTCTCTCCCTCCATGCCACACCCTGATCCAGGCAATCTTCCCCTTCCTTATGTCTTCCCCACTCCCAGCCTGTGCAGCCTCAGGGACAGGGAGGCTGATCATGGATGTGGAGATGTTTAGGCCTGGAAAAGCAGGGCTGTGGTCAGCCTGGCAGACAGGCTGAGCAGCTCTGGGCTCAGCTCTGGGCCCTGGGTGTGCAGTGCTGCCTCCCTGGGATCTCCTTCCCCAGCTGGACCACAAGGGCAGGCCCTGGCAGGGTTCAGCAGGCTGGAGCTCTCTCCCTGTCTCTAGGCTGACCTGCCCCATCCTATGCCTCGGTTTCCCCTCCGTCAGTGAGGGTGATATTTTGAGTAGGGGTGATATTTTGAGCAGGGATGGTGGGTTTTGCATTTGCAAGAGTTCATTCCCTCTGCTGCAGCACTCTCTCCAGAACCAGTGGCTCCAGTGGGTACCGGGTGCTCTGCTTTTCCACATCTGTGCAACGTGAGCCAGTCCTTGTCGTGTTTTCCTCCCTCTGGCCTCGCACACAGCCTTGCTCCCCATCTCCCTGCCTTGTGCAGCAGCCTGGAGCCACTGGCTGCCTGCATGGAGCAAACTGGGCTGAGCTGGGAACTGCTCTGGGCTGGAAGTCCCTGGGCTGGGACCCCTCTGCACCCCACACTGCTCTCTGCAAGGAGACAGATGATGCCAGAGGGGTCCAGGCCCCGGGGGAAGCAGCAGCTGCCTGGAGAAGCAGGGAAGGGCTCTCCAGCGTGGCTGGCAGCGCCTCGGGGCTCCACCTGTGCCCAGCCTCAGCCAGCAGCAGTCTGGGGGGACAACAGGCAGCTGCACTGGGGGGCAGCTTTAACCCTTGAGTTCCAGGTGATCTGCAAACACAGCCCACAGCCCCACATAACCCTCAGGTACTGCCAGAACCAGCCCAGCAGTCACCCGTAATGCTTTTACAATCTGCTTTCCTGTCCGTGACTGCTCTCCCAGGAAAGGGAGGAGGAGGCATGATTAATTTTCATTAGCCTGGTAAATAATAAGCTTGTTTCCGCTAGTCTTGCCCTGTAATTAGGGCTCTGGTGCCAGGACCCTGAGAAAGAAGCTGGGATTTGCTGGTGAGTCACAGGAAGCTGGGCCAGTCTGGACATCCTGCCCTGGGCAGGAAAAGGGAAGAGGCTGGGGTCCCTCGGAGAGACAGAGCTTCCCTCACCCCAGAGGGCAAAGGAGCAAGGGACAGGGTCCTCTGAGGGCAGGGGGAAAAGGCCACCTTCAGAGAGGGAAACACCCACCCAGGGAGAGGGAAAAACCCACCTAGGGAAAGAGAAAACACACCCAGGGAGAGGGAAAACCCATCCAAAAGTGGGCTATTATTCAAGGGAAAATGGAAGCAAAGCTTTTGTCCCAAGAGCTGCATCTTGACATGAGTGTAGGATGAGCTCAAGAGGAGCTCAGTGATGTGGAGTTGAGGAGGGGAAGGAGCACCAGGGTGTTTGCTCTGAATGTGGGGCTGGGTGACCCACAGCCAGCAGTGCCCAGGTGTGCAGAGCAGCAGGGAAACACACCATGAATGAACCTCTGCAGGTGAGGGCACATCTGTGTCTGTCTGAGGGGCTGGAGCTGGGAAACAGAGCCTGCCCCACAGGGAGCAGCTGCTGTGGGGATTCTGTTCCCTACCAGGGGACAAAGCATCCCAAGGGAATCAAGATGGGATCCTCTTCCACAGGCAGAATTCCCCTGTGGAACTTGCTGCCCTGAGATACCAGAATCACAGAGCTAAGGAAGTTTCAAAGGAGAAACTGAAAAGGCCGAAAGGGGTGTGGATGAGGAGGGTGGCCCTGCCTGCAGCAGGGGCTCTGGAAAAAGCAATGTCCAGGATGCCACCAGCACAGGGCACCTCCAGGAATGCCTCCATCTCAGCAGCAAGGGGCTTCCCAAGGACGAGCAGGACCTGTGCCATGCTCTGCACGTGAGCCCAGTCCCAAAGCCTCCACAGGAGGAAGCTCCTGCCAAAGAATGAGTGCACAGCCCCATCAAGGAGCAGTGTTTTCCCAACCCAGCAGATGCAGCGAAAACCCTCATTGAAAGGGCTGTTTGCTAAGGAAAAAAACAACTGGCACGCTAATTAAAAGTGACTGATTAAAGGACTGAAAGGGAATTACTCATCGTAATCATTAAAGGCAGCACCTGCAGAGCTCTCCCTGCTCTCAGAACACGAGCATCCTCCGCACTGACAAGGGGACACGGCAGGTCCGCGGTGACGGAGCTGGGACAGCCCCGATGGGCACGGCACGTCCCCTGCTCTGGCTGGCACCAGCGCTGCCCTGTGGCCACCAGCCCGCTCCCGTGGATTGATGCCCGGCGGGCGGTGACGTCGTTGTGGCAGCGGCCGGAGCAGAGCCCAGCCCCAGAGCCCAGCCCAGCGCAGGGGCCGGCCCTGCCCTGCCTCTGCCCCAGAGCTTCTCCTCGGAGCGTCCCTTGTGCCCAAGGTGCAGCTGGTGGCCATGTCAGGTTGTGCCCAGCCTCAATGAGAGATGCTGCCCTTTGTCCCTCATCAGCAGACAGGCAGTGTCAGGGACCGGGAGCAATGCACAGATCCTTCAGGTGTTCCTGCCACAGGAGAGCTGGTCAGCTCCCAGCATGGCCAGGACATGGGACATGGGCTGCACTCTGCAGCCTGTCCCCCTTCCCACACCAGGCAGGAGCAGGATCCAGGGTTCTCTGGTGGGAACTTTGCCAAGGCTTTGCCAAGCCACAGGGTTGGGACAGGCTGGGGACATGCTGGGCAGCACAGGAGGTGGCTCTGAGCCAGCACCTCTGGCCTACTCTTCTCTCTGCAGCCACATTGCAGCTCAGGCTGGCTGTCCCTTTGTGCCCTGGCTGTGCTGCTCAGCCCAGAGCTGCAGTACGAGCCAGCAGCGCCAGGGACAGTCCATGGCTGGGAGTAGGTGCAGCTGTAGCACTGGAAATAAACCTTCCTTTGGCTTTGGATCAATGTGCCTCCATTCTTTTCCACAGTCACTCAGACTGGATATTAGGGGAAATTTCTTCACAGCAAGGGTGTTGAGGCACTGGCACAGCTGCCCAGGGCACTGGTGAAGTTGCCATCCCTGGAAGTGTTCAAAGACCATGTGGACGTGGCACCTGGGGACATGGGTTAGTGGTGGACCTGGCAGTGCTGGGTTAAGGGTTCCACTTGGTGATCTCAGAGGGCTTTTCCAATCTTACTGACTCTCTTTTCCAGTAAGGCAATGTGGGTGCCACACACAGGCCCTGCTCCTCTACCTTCCCTGGCTGAGGCAGGGTCTCACTTTAGCCATGATTCTGTACAGATGTGTCCAGCTGTTGAGTCACCGTGTCCTGCACATCCCTCGTGGGCTCACCCTGGGATGCAGTGCTCAGCACAAGTCTTCCCTGTAGCAAGGGAACCTGCTTCCCCTGCAGGTCACAGAGCTGCTGGCAGAGCAGCTGCCAGGCTGGGAAAGGCCCTGCACATTCTTGCACCTTCTTCTGCCTCTGCTGGAGCAGATCTGAGAGCTTTGCAGGTGGATATGACTCAGACTGCTGACCTTGCCTGCCATGACATCTGATCTCCCTTTGCGCCCTCATTCCTCCCTGAAGTTGTTGATTTTAGCATTTGCTGGTTTTAACACTCCAATTATGTGACGCTCCCAGTCAGGTTTCAGGAGCACAACTAGGTCAGATCCTTGTCCATATGTGAGCAGAGTGTGTTATCAGGCTCCCTGACACTGGTGGGAAGGCACTTGGGGAATTTCTTCTCTCCAAGTCCCTTGTCTGGACCGGTTTTATTCTCCACATCATGATGTCACTCAGGGGAAGGCTCCCAGTCCATCCTGCTTGTTCTTCTCCCTCACTATTTCAGGTCCTGTTGGTCTGTCCCACACTCCCATGCCCTCAAGGAAAGTCTTCCACCACAGGAAGCCTCTCCCGGGTCCCTGCAGTGCCGGCCAGCTCTGCCCCAGCAGAGCCCCAGGTATGCCCTGCCCTCTCCTGGGAGCTCCTGTCCATGGGGGGTGGCACCAGTGCAGAATCCCTCCTCACAATTCCAGGCTGCCCAGCTTTACAGACCCCCACGATGGGCCCTGAGGAGGGGACGTGCCACCCCACTGGGGTCTCTCCACAAGAGCATCTGTCCTCCCTGCTGGGGGCACAGGTCTCTCACTGCCTGGAAGGAGAGGCTCAGCTCTGCTCCTTCTAGCTCCTTCCCCCATTCCTGCACCAGGGATCTCAGGGCTGTTTGCTGCTGTTCCCATGCCAAGAACAGGTAACCCCCACCCTCAGTGCCCTCCCCTGCCCTCCAGGGCTGCTGGCCTGCCCACCCTCCCATCTCACAGAATCCATAACTTGGAAGAGACCTTCAAGATCACCAAGTCCAGCCATCAACCTAGTCCCACCATAGCGCCCCCCTAAACCACATCCCTGTGTGCCACATCCCGGTGGCTCTTGAACGCTTCCACACCACCTCCCTGGGCAGCTCATTCCTGTGCCTGACCACTCTTTCAGTGGAACTGTTTTGTCTAATACCTAATCTGAACCAGCTGAGTAGAGCAGAGGTTGTCTCAGTGCTTATTTAGTAAATTGGTGTCAGCAAATTTAATATAAGACTTTAGCAGAATGGAGGGTGATGTTTCTTTCAAATCAAACAGATTTCAGGCACTCAAAGTCACTCTCTTCAAAGTCTTCTCCTTTAGGAGGTGCCTCCAAGGTCTGGCAGGTTCCCCTGTGTATAGAGTTAAAGGAGTGCTACTGTCAGGTCCCCACTATGTCCCCAGGGTTCCTCTCAGTTGACAGTGATGTGGGATTTGACCTCTGGGAGTTGTCAGGGTGGATCTTTTGCCTCAGCTTCTTGCTAACTTCAACTTCCATCTTTGGCAGGATCAGTGTGTGTTGTCCTTGTGTTCAGGACACCCCCCTGTCGGAAGAGCAGGGACAGGAACAGCCCATTCCATGTGCTGTAACCTCATTTCCCTGCTGCCCTGCCCCAACAGGACCCTGCTGACAAGGCATCTGCGTGGGAGCCTTCTGGGCTTGTGGAGGGGAGCACCTTCCTCACAGCTCAGCAGGACTTCCCACCCTTCCCACCTTTGCTCAATTGTTCCCTCTGGTGTTTTCACACACATATTTTTCCTTCCGTACCTCCTCAGGAGGATCTTAATCCCGTCTACAAATCTCCTGCCTTATGCTCAGCCATACCTCACCTGTGCTCTCCCCTCTCTCCAAGCAGCCTCTTATCCTTCCCTGGAGGTGCTGCTCCCAGCTCAGCCCCAAACATCTTCCATGGTGATTCTTTCTGGGATGCCCAAAGGAGCTCAGTGCATTTATTTTACCCAGAAAAATGGTGCAGAGATTACAAGAGCACACATTTATTTATTTTCATTACTTCTCTTGCTGGATTTGTGCACAATGGTGTTATGGCCTGTTTCAGAAGGGTTGGCAATGTCTGTACCTGATCTTACAGTCTGTAAATCCAAGTGTTAGAGGGGGTTCAGTCTGGGGATGACGGCAGGAGGGGACAACAGCAGGAGGGGTGACAGCAGGAGGGGACAATAGCAGGAGGAGTGACAGCAGGAGGAAGGAGCCCTTGTTCAGCAGCCCTTGCCATCGCTGGGCACCTGCCTGTGGGGCTGTGCTCTGCTCCTCGCCCTTTCCACTCTGCCCCTGTGCCAGGCCTGCTCATCCCCAATCCCTGCAGCATCCCTGCTGTGCTCATGGGATCCCACAGGGACTCTCAGCCTTTTCCAGAGCTCTGGGTCCAGCACTGGGCTGGCTGCCAGGTCACTGTGCTTGTTCCCTGGAATGGAGGCTTCATCTCCTCTCAGCTTTACCAAAAGCAGCTGTGGGTGGTTTGCTGAGGCTCCTCCAAATATGAAGGAGAAGTAGGAAGGAGCAGGAGGTGACAGCCCAGCCTGGGAGGGACCTCTCTTCTCCCAGAGACCATCCCAAGATGCTGCTGTTTGAGCTGTAACATTCCACAGGATTTTCCATAGAATTAGATCCCAGCACCACCTGCACCTGCCCAGCTCTGCTGGACTTGCTCTGCTCTGGCTGTGACCACACCACTGTGGCCCTGTAGTGGCAGAAGGGGAAGGACCACCCTGCCCTCCTCATCTGCTCACTGGGCTGAAATCCCATCACCTTCCTCAGGAGGCCCCAGCAGACACTGATGCTTCATATTTCATCACTAACCTGCAGCCACCTCTGAGGTGGGACCCAGAGCACCAGATCCATCCCTTCAAGACCTTCTCCAGCCACACAGAACCACCCAGGCTGCAGCAGGACAGGCTGTGGCCTCCTCCCTTAGACCAAGAGGACAATAACCACCAGCTGATTCTCCAGTAAGGCTTGGCTGCTGAGCATCTGAGACCCCGTTCACCAAAATTGTCTTGAAGGGGCATCAGTTCACCAGCAAGACACTCCTGAGCAGAGAAGGGTCCTGGATGGACCCTTGACTGCTTCCTCTGGCATTCTGTGCCCTCATTGCCTGGAAAATCAGGGCCCCAGTTTGGGCCCTGCTCCCCCATCCTTCCACTGGTCTGCAGTCCCCTTCCCTGAGCTTAGAGGCCCTCTCCTGTCCTTCCATGCAGCAGCTTCCATCCCACCCCTCACAGCTCAGCCGTGAGCACCCTGCTCCTGAGAATGGCAGGGAGAGGGGGACAGTGGAGGTGTCTGGATGGAAGGAGGAGGAAAGGGACAATGGAGGTGTCTGGATGGTTGGTAACATTAGGTGGTTGAGCTGCTGACACAATTGCTCATTTGCATTTCCTTGGGCGTTGATGCTGATATTAATTAAAAGCAATTTTGGTGCCATTTTCTCTGTGCAAGAACAGCATGCAAAGGGAAAAACAGTGTTCCACACCAAAATGCTTCTTCCTCCAGAGCTTCAATGACCTTGTTTAGTTGGAGGAACCTGCTGGGTAAGGGGAGGCCTGGCACCCAGGCCCTGCTTCTCCCACCCATTGGATGTGCCAGGGGGTGCGAGGACTGGGCTGTTCCTGGGGGCCTGAGGCACCCTGAGAGTGCTGGTGCCACGCACAGATGTGACAGGTGGTGCCAGCTCTGGACAGGCACTTCCATCCCAACAGCCCCCGCTGCTGCTACAGGATGCTGGGTGCTGCTGGTGGTGCCTGTGCAGCCGGGAGGGTGCTGGGGGCATTTCTAGAAGGTGCTGGTGGCTTCCATGGTGGCCATCAGTAGCTCCAGTGGAGCTGCCCTCCATCCCAGAACTGGTGGCACTAGAGCAGGGCACTGTCACACAGTGGGTGACAGAGACAGGTGGGTGCTGACACTGGGGGCAGCAGCGGCTGTGGATCCTGGCTGTGCTAGTGGCTCTGCTGTCTGGATCACAGGCTCAAACCCAGCACAGCTCCCAGTGCTGGAATTCCCTTTCCCGTGGAGAGCTGTGAGAGATCCGGCGGTGCCAGTGCAGTGCAGTCCGTGGCACCTGGCCCTGCCACAGCTCGTCCTGGCACAGGCACACAGTGCAGTGGCTGCCAACGCAGGGGCACTCCTGAGCCCAGGAATGTCTGGCTTTGGGGTGGGGGGTGTCCCTCGGGCCACAGCAGAGGCCTCCCAGGCTGGCTGAAGCCACATGTGCCTCACCTCTCTCTCAGCCTTGGGCTCTGACCTCACAGCCCAGCAGCAGCAAGACATTCAGGAGAGAGAGGGGTGTTTGGTGCAGGAGGCAGGGGAGCTGTGGGGACAGAGGTGAATGCCTTGCCTGGCTGTCCCAGGACACACCCCTCTGCTTTAGCGATTCCCTCTGCAGTGCTGGGCCATGGAGCTAGTGGGAAGGTGATGAGGGTTTGTACCCAACTTAGGAGGCCAGTCTGCTGATCTGCCCAGGCTTTCTGTTCTTCTGTCTGTTGGGATATCCCCCTTGAGGGCCTTGGAGTGCACACACTCCTCTTGTTCTCTGCCTGCACTGTGCCTCTCCATCTCTCCAGGCTTTGCTTCCTTGGCATGGGTTCTAGGAGGGCTGCTGGGCATTTCTGAGGACAGCACGGTGCCTCTGCCACAGCCAGGCACCCGGGATGTGTGTGCCCCCAGGCAGGAAAAAGCCCCTCTGGCTGGGTGGTGGCAGGGGCACAGCGGGGCCTCAGGAGCACTGCAGTGCCCATCTCTCCATTCTGGGGACAAAGAGCTGCTGCCTCATCTCTGGGTTTGGTCATCGACATCACCGGGGGGGAGTCAAGCCCAGCACCTGGATCTGGCTTTCCTAGAAAAATTGCCGAGGTTTGTGTCCTTGTCCCAGCCTTCCATCTGAGCCAAGAAACTGGTTCACCTATTTTCACCCCTCTTTGAGCTCTCACAGACCTTCTCAAACCCAGATGGCCTCCTCCATTCAAGTAGGAATGAAAAAGCTGTCCGAGGAAGGCTAAGTCCTCTTCTGGTTCCCATGCCATTTCCAACCCCTCCTTCCCTGCAGCAGGAGTTGCCCAGTTTGCCCCAGCAGCTCCCAGTGCAGCACAGACAGGCTGTGTGTGCACACCAACCAGCCTGGGGTGTTCATCAATGCAAACCCCAACACCACTTAGTAGATAACTCAGGCTGTGTTCTCTGTGGGGTCAGTAGGGTTTTGGGGACACTAAGAAACATGGGGAGTTTTCCCCCAGATGTATTTAGCTGGCTTTTCACAGAGATCACTTTCTCCGTGGTTTGCAGCATGGCTGGGTGGCAGGGAGGAGGAGCCAGCAGGCTTCAGCTGCAGCACAGTAGCACCTAGTGACCAGATGGGAGAGGCTGAGCAGGAGCTGCTGTGAGCAGCTGGAGGTGACAGTCAGAGCACCCCGGGCAGGGGAATTGTCCCCAGGATTGTCCTTCCTGCCTCCCTGGGCACGGCTCAAAGGGGACAGCCCAAAGGGTGAGGCACAGAGGGTGACAGGATCCTGCTGCCCAGCTCAGCGGCTCCTGGCATGGCCACAGACTGCAGGGGGTGAGTCCATGATAAACAAACAAGGGAAGGGAAGACAAAGAGCACTTTGCCACAAAGGGGCTCTGCCCAGACCTGAGCCCCCAGCAAGGAGCATTTTGGATGTTCTCCTCCCCACCTGGCTGAACTCCAGCTCATCTTCTCAGTGCATGTGACACCCAGAGTGATACAGGACCCACTCCCACATCTTTCCCTGTCCTGAGGGCACTGCCTCTGCCTCGCTCTCTGCCATTTGCCGTTTGCTGGGCACAGCCTGGGTATCAGGCAGAGCAGTCAAGTGTTTGGAGCATTGGATTGTGGCCTGGGATGTTTGTCAGGAAGGCAAACTCCGATCACAGGGATCACAGATGCCTCTCTGATCCCTGTGAGGACACGTCCCCTTTTCTCTCTGCCCCGCAGGTCTTCATGAGGGACAGCCCTGGAGCCCAGAGGGACACACGCTGCTCAGGATGCTGAGTCTGGCCTAGGGCCCAGCCCAGCAAGCTGAGAGGTACGGGATGGCCTGGGGTGGCTTTGGGGTTGGCCCCGGGGTGGCTTTGGGGGTGGCCCCGGGGTGGCTTTGGGACTCCAGAGGGGGCTGGGGAGACAGCCCCAGCTCTGTGCTTGTGGCCAAGGGGCAGTGGAGCTCCTGCAGGAGCAGGCTGGGGAAGGGAAGCTGGGAGGGTGATTCAATGACAACCCTCCCTCTGTCTTCTGACAAATCCTGCAACACACCCCTTGCAAAATAAAGTTATGAAATCTCCTGCCCATTGCTATAGTAACGTCACGCCTCCGCCTGACCCACTTTGAGACAAAGGAAATGTTCCGAGCTCCGAGCGCACGGAGCTGCACACGGGCCCAGCCCAGGCTCCGCAGGGCTGGCACAGGGAGCTGCTGCCTTCTCCCACCTGCTCCTCTTTGCCCCAGGACCCTCAGGCTACAGGAGCTGCTTTGTCTGAGGCACTGAACAAATCGAGTGCCAACAGCATCTCCACCCTGCATCCTGAATGCAGGCAGGGCCCTGCCTGGCTTCATGTGGACTTTTAGGGAGCAGGAACCTCTGCCCTGAAGCACAGAAAGGTCCTTGCTCAGCTGGTGGTGAAGCAGTGACAGCCACAGCCTTTCAGAGCATCCTGTAACTACTCTGCCACAAACATTAAGGGCAAGGAGACAGAGAATCACGGAATGAGCTGAGTTGGAAGGGACCCACAAGGATCATCAATCCAACTCTGGCCCTGCACAGCCGCCCCAACAGTCCCACCCTGTGCCTGGGAGCAGTGTCCAAACACTCCTTGGGGAGCAGCCTCGGGGCCGTGCCCACTCTTTGGGGAGCCTGGGCAGTGCCCAGCACCCTCTGGATGAGGAACCTTTCCCTGATCTCCAGCCTGAGCCTGCCCTGGCCCAGCTCCAACCATTCCCTGTCCTGTCACTGGTCACACAGAGCACAGCTCAGCACCTTCCCCCAGTGAAGACTCCAATGAAGTTTGACCTCAGTCTCCTCCTCTCCAGGCTGAGGTTCCCCCTCCTCAGCGTGGTCTTTGTGCCCTGGGAGGGGCACTGGGGCCATGGCCCTGGGGCTGCTGATGGCTCTGGCAGCACAGAGAGGCAGGAGGACTCGGATGGGGTTTGGGCAGGCTGGCAGTGCAGGAGGCCAAGCAGAGTCTCTGCCTTGTCTGGATCCCAAGTTCTCAGTGCAAGGGTGGACACCTCCATCCCTGGGAGCCAGGACAGAGGCAGCTCAAGGGCAGCCATGGTCAGGGCTTTGCATCCAGGGCTTTGCATCCCATGCTTGCTCCATGGGGGCTGTGCAGACACTCTCTCACCCCCTCCAGACCCCTTGAACACCACCGGGCAGAACAGGTCAGCTTTGGGCCAGAATGTTCTCATTAGCTGCTCTTCCAGCCAAGCTGGAACATGCCCCATGTGGTCACCAGCCTGTGCCCTGAGTGCTCTGCAAGGAAGCAGAGGCTGCAGGTGGGCTTCAAAGACAACAATCCAGCGCCCTGCCCTGGTCCTTCCACTCCAGCACCTCATCAGCTGTCCTGCTCCCTTCCTGAAAATTCCCTTTCTTATCTGTCTCATTTGTCTCATTTGACCTACTTAATGCTTTGCATTTCCTGATTCAGAGCAAATCCCGTCTCATGGACAACTTTGAGAAACTTCTATTTAGGGACAGACAAATAGGTTGCAGAATTTCTGGGGTTTTGCTCCCTGGAGAGTTGATTATATTACCAGTGACATCTGCATGGAAATAATTTCTCTGTCTCTCTCAGGAGTTCATCTGCTCCTCCAGCTAAGACAACACCTGAAGTCAAAAACTTTTGTCATATCACAGCCTTTGACTTTCACAGCATATGGTTTTGCTGGTAGATTAAAAAGAAATATTTTTTTTAAATTATATGTATATATATATATATATATAAAATCCAACAAACAAACAAACAAACAACCCTAAAAACAACCCAAAAAAGGAGTAACATTTAGAGTTCTTAAGATAAATTATTCTTTGTCATTTTGGGATGGTGCCAGTCAGATCCCATCCTTCTCATCACCCCAGTGGGCACCAGTGGGTAGAGACACCCCTTGGCCTGAAGAACACAGGACACCACTGGTGTTCAGCTGTTACAGGAGCTGTGTGTAGATGCCACATTCAAAGGGCACCAGCCATATATTCCCACATGAGGAGGGATGTGGGGAAGTTCTTCCCCAGGGACACAGCTGAGGGTCAGACTGCCGAGCTCAGTCTGACACTGGCTGTGTTTCACCTGCCCGGCAGGGGGTGAGGATGGGCTGGGTGAGCCCCTGGACACCCTCAGGCCATGGGCAGACTGGCCCTCTAGAGGACTCCCTGTCTCCTAAGCAGGGAGCCCAAAAAGGTGACACCCTTGGCTTGCTGGAAGCCACTGTCCCCTCCATTGCTGTGCTTGGCTCTCCTGGTGGCACTGTCACGGTGGGTGGCATTAACTCCTCCTCAGGAGCCCCTGCCTTCATCCCAGGATGGGCAGGGCTTTCTGCTGCTCGTGCCTGGGGACGGGCTCTGCCCCAGGACAGAGATGTGGGAGCAGTCCCTGTGGGAGCAGCGTGGCAGGAGGAGGCTCTGTTGTGTAAAGAATTGTTCCGAGCAGCAGCCAGCTATTTTTGTTGGCCACGATCAGATTGTGAACTCTGAATCATCATTAATGCAGGGCTCTGGCAGGCAGCGGCCCCCAGCAGCACATCCAGAGCTCCTGCTAATTCAGGGAACACTGGGCTCTGCGTGGGCAGGCCCACGTCACCTGCACCATAGCTCACAGATCCTTTCAGCTTCCTGCAGCAGGAGAGGGGAGGCATTTTCCCCCTGCAGGTGGCAAATCATCTCTCCGGATTGCAGCCCGTTGTTATCATGCTGCTGGCTCCAGGTACAAAAGCCGACTCTGTGTTTGCAGCCAGCCTGGATGGCTGGGCTGGGGTTTGCCTGGGGGATGTGGAGCCCTGGAAGAGCTGATGGGCAGAGGGCAGGACCAGCTGACCCCAAAGGGTGCCCTCAGCCCAATCAGCCCAGGGGTGGCTTCCTCCTGGAGGATGTGTGCTCTGGGCAGTCCTGTTTCACAGGCTGCTGCTTCTCCCGGTGTGCTGCCAATCTCTCCTGAGCATCACCCAAGTGACTTCTGGCCAGCCCTGCCTCAGTAGTACACAGAATCAGGGAACCAGAGAATTCTGGAATGGTTTGGGTAGGAAGGGACCTTGAAGACATCTCATTCCACCCCCTGCTGTGGGCAGGGACACCTTCCACTGCCCCAGGCTGCTCCAAGCCCTGTCCAACCTGGCCTTGGACATTCCAGGGATCCAGGGGCAGCCACAGATTCTCCGGGCACCCTGTGCCAGGGCCTCAGCACCACTTGGAGAGCTTTCAAGTGACCTTTTCTGGGCCAAGGCATTGCTCAGCTATGGCAGCCATGGCTGGATCAGCAGAGCAGGGTGGCCAGGGAGGGGACAGGGAGTCCTTGCATGGCACATATGTGCCAAGGGCAGGGGTGAAGGCAGCAGAGAGGCAGCACAGAGCTGCCCTGGAGGGTGAAATGGGTCCCCAGCCCAGCACTCCCTGGCTCTGCAGGAGCTCTGTAACACCCAGGGCACCCCAGTCACCGGTGCACCCCCCACAGCCCGTACACCTGGGCAGCCACCACATGTTGCACACACCCCACAGCCACATGGAGCTGGATGTATCCCCATGGAACCAGTGATGTTGGAAAAGGCCTCCATGGAGTCTGACCATTGACCTAGCACTGCCACCTTCACCACTAAACCATGTCCCCAAGTGCCACATCCACACGCCTGTGGAACACTTCTGGATACAGTCCCAACGTGCACATACAGAAATCTGGGTGAGTGTGGCATGCCCTCAGAGCTCCCTGGGATCTGGCAGGCTTAGTGAGAAGGACTGAGCCCTGCCGAAGGCCTCTGCCATGGTTTGGGCTGGCAAATGCCAGCCAGCTGCAAAGAGACATCCTGGCACAGATGGGAGCAGAGAGCAGTGGGGTGAGGCTGTGAGGCTCCTCCTGCTGTCCCCTCCTTGCTGAGAGAGAGCAGAGAGTCTGCCCTGTTCTCTGTCTTCTCTGTGCCCTCAGGGTAAGCTGGTCTAAGGTGGATTTGCAGCATTGAAGGAAATAGAAATAGGGCAGCATCTCCTGAAAGCTATGTCCACCCCAGAAGTTGAAGAGGAGGGGCCATGGGGGGCAGTGGCATCGGTTTGCCCAATTCCCCCATGGTGCAGAGCCCCAGCACAGAAGCTGATCACAGCCAGTGGTCCCTCACTGGCTGGAGACCCATCCCTGGAAGTGTCCAAGGCCAGGTCGGTTGAGGCTTAGAGCAACCTTCCATGACTAGTGCAAAGTGTCCCTCCCCATGGCAGGGGGTGGGACTGGATGGCCTTTAAGGTCTCTTCACCCCAAACCACTCAGGAATTCTGTTCTGTGGTTCCAAGCCCTGCCTGGTGTCTGGAGCTGCCAGAGGTACTGCTGGAGGTGGGTTGGGTGCAGCCCACCCAAACCTGCAGGCTGTGAACCAGGCCCAAGAAGGTGCCTCTGGCTGGGGTCTGGTACACACAAAAGTGCCAAAAATAAGCTCAGGTCAGGTCAGTTCATCCCCTCTGAGCATCAGCAAAGCCACTGGGAAGAGCAAGGGCAGTCCTGAGAAAACAGACCGAGGGGAACAGAGGTAATGGGGTGAAACCAGTCCCTCCCATGGGCTCAGGAGTCCTGTCCCTGCCCTGGCAGCCCCTGCTGTGACCCTCTGCTGGACAGGTCTTCACCTGCAGTGACCCTGGTGCCCCGTCTGTGCTGCAGGGCTAACCACCCCTGCTGGGGTGCCTGGCTCAGGGCAGGGTGACACAGCAGGGGCACGGGGCACCTGTCCCAGAGACAGCCCTTGCCAGTTTATGAGCTGCAGGATCATGGATTTGGGAGATTAAGTTTCAAGCTTTTTCCATTCTTCCAAATCTAAAAGATGGTGGGGAAGGTCTTGCTGGACTCTCCCCTGTCCCCATGTCTCAACAAAGTGCCAAGGATTGCAGAAAGTAATTGAAATGTAGGAAACCAGTTTAATCCATCTTAGAGGGAAACCAGCTGACAGAGGAGACAGCAAAGACACCATGGTGGGCACTAGCATGTGCCCAGCAGCAGGGATGCACCTCACACCTCCCTTCCTGCCAAGGGAGGGGATCCCGGAGCAGGCAGGACAGGCAGCAGATTCAGCACCTGGGGCAGCTCCACAGGAGAAGGGAGCAGTGAACTCTGCCGTACAGAAGTGCGGGCCCACCCTTGGCAGGGGGAAACCAGTCTGGGAGAGAGTGAGCTCCCTGCCCTCCCCTGCTCCCACCTTCCCACCCTTTCTGCTCCTGTCCCTCCAAAACCTTCTCTTCTCTCCTTTCCCACTCATCCCCCAGCCCCTCAGGGTTTCCTCCCTGCCCCTCTGCCTCTCCAGCACCTGGAGCCAGCCTGGCTCTGGCCCTTCTCCTCCTCCTGTGCACACTAGACCTTCACTGCATGGCATTGATCTGCATTTCTTCATTTCATTTCATTTCATTTCATTTCCCTACTTTTTTGAGTTTATCTAGAGCCCAGTGAGCACAAGGCAGTCATGGGCTGCCTTAGGAGGAGATTCCTGCTTCAAATATCACCTGCTCTCAGAAGGCAAAGATGTATTTACTATCAATACCCAGAGACATCCCTTTGTAATCAAATCAGGGTGTGGAGTCTCCTCAGGGAGCCTGGTTCCTGTGATGGTTCCTGTGAGCCTGGTTCCACAGCGTCCCTTGGAGCCAGGAGGGCCCTGAGCACAAGGGAAGGATTTTACTGGGATTCCAGAACTGGGGGAAGGAGGGGAGGGAGAGTGGCCATGGCAGGCAGAGCTGAGCCTGGGTGGTGTCCTGGGAGGATCTGAGCTTCTGCCTCCTGCAGGGCTTCCTCTCCAAGGTGTGCAGGTGGAGCTTGGCCATCCAAAGCCATGTGGAATTCAGATCAATAGCTCAGCCTGACGCCTGTCCTACACCCCATCCTTCCCTTCTGCCTGGAGGGTTTCCTCTGGGAACATCACCTGGGCTCTCTGTGACCGCTCTGTGAGCACTGTGGGTGCCAGCTGGCACAGCCCAGGCCTCTCTGCTGGCACCCCCCAGTCAGCGCCACCCCAGATCCACCAGCCCAGTGGGCCCCATGGGCAGGGGACTCCAGGGGGATGATGCTGCTGGAGAGCACAGCGGGAATTAGGATTGCACCCACAGGGGAATTACGATCACAACCACAGGGACCAGAAGCAGCTGGGCCCCAGTCAAGGCTAAGGCTGCATTTGGTGTTTGGGCAGAAAGTTCAGGTTTGGTGTCAGCACTTTCCAGCTCAGGCCGTGTCCCCATCCCCAAAATGCCTGGGCACTGTCTGTGTGGGGGAGGGGGCAGTCTTCTTTCCCAGGGCAGCGCAGCCCAACAGGGGCAGGGCACAGCTTGGAGGTGGAGGCTACTGGAGCAGCTCAGCAGGAGGAAAGAAGTAACCACTCTGTGGAGCCATGCAGCCTCTGCAGGGGCTGGGGTCAGGAGCAGACAAGCCCATGGGCCCCAGGATGCCCCGGGAACAGTGCTGGGAAGTTGCCATGAGTGCAGGGAGCAGTGGGCAGTGCCCAGGGCAGGTGGGCTGAGGTCAGCATGGGCAGGACCCTCGGAGCAGGGCTCGGGGCAGGGCTCTGGGGTCTCCATTGGAGCAGGATGGGAAGCCCAGGCTGTGCTCACTGCAGCTTTAAAAAGCCCAGCTTTTCTCTGCCAACCCCCTGGGAGTGACAGAGTTAAATGGAGACTGCAAAGCCCATCAAGCCATGGAATAAATTCCATTTCTTTTTCTTTCTGTGCTTCCAAACAATTATTTAAAGCTCTGGCTGCTTTTCATTATTAATACATTTTTCCCTGAGTGTGGAAGACAAGACTGTTGATTCCTGGCACCCTGCAGTGGCACTGACCCCACTCCCACACCACTTTGGTGGCCACGCTGCACGTGGGGGACAAGTTCCTCGAGGAGACTGGAGACCAATTCATGGCTGAAAGGGAGAAGCCAGGAGCAACGACTGTCACCTGTGCTCCTCACAGGGACATACCATCTGCATATGTTAAAAGTCACTCTTTCTTTTTTGAGCAACACTCAAACTAAACCAAAAAGGAACTAAGAAACTAAACTAAAAGGTAATAGGAAATAAGAGTTCATTTATACACTCCATGATTTTAACTAGGTTTTGAGTATGGAAAATCAACTTATTGACTGGCAGCTCAACATATAAATGTTCATTGATTTTTCTTTTAAGCAAACCCAAAAGGTTTGTCATTTTTCCCTGTACAACACAGTAAAGATGAGGATCCCTCTGAACCAAGGAGGATGGGACAAGACCATTGGGAAGGTGCTCAGTGAGGATCCCTTAAGGGATCTCTGGGATTTTAAGGGATCTTCTGTCCCAGCTGCCTTTCCACCACCCCACAGGGATCCTGTACCTGCTGAAAGGAAGGGACCAACCCCAGCTCCTCACTGTGGCAGAGGGGACAGAGGGACTGGCTAGGAGGGTGGCACAGGTGACACAGCTCCCCAGGAGTGGTGCAGCCCAGCAGAAATCATTGTCTGAACAGTCAACAGCTTCTCAGGTCAGGCTCTGAGTGCTCAGAAACACCTCAGCTCTTATGGAGCTACTGACACATTGTGCTCCAGGGCAGAACCTGCCAGGAAGGCAGCTGGAGAGGAGGTGTTTGCCATCGTGTCACATTAGCACAGCTGTGGGAGCTGTGCCAGCCCTGGGATCCATCACCTCAGGAACACCAGGCACCCTGCAAAGCTGGGGTGCTCAGCTCCAGACTGCCTGGGCTCAGCAGGACCTGCTGGGCTTTGACAGCAGGCTTTCCTCCAGCTCCCCAGGCAGATGGGACAGAGCAGGAACCTGCTGGCAGTGCCTCTGTCATGCTGTTAAATCCCACATGCAGCACCAGAGCAGCAGCAGCAGTGTTGTTGAGCAGCCTGTGGCTGGGCACTGAGGCACACGAGTGCTGCAGCTGCAGTGGGAACGTGAATCCTGCCCCTCCTCTGCTGGGCCCTGCTCCCTCCAGCCCCTGGGCTCACAGCCCTTCTCCTCCCCTCCTGCCTCTGCCGTCCTGGTTCTCTCCTTTGTCCCTTAGCCGTGGTGGCATTTGCTTTCAGAGGGGGACAGGGATGTGCCCCCACTGAGGAGTGGGCTGCCAGAGGGTTCCAAGTAGGCTCTCAGCATGTGGTCTCTTTCTCCAGCTGCAGGGAGGTCTGCGAGGGCTCTGCCACACCGTCCCTGAGCCATGGTCTAGAAAGCACTGGGACCATGAAGGGCTTAGGAGACAACAGAAGCCGCCATCTCTCCGAAAACCTGGACTCCCCTCAAGACTCTCTTTATGCCCCCCAGGACAGGAACCCTTATCTCCTCAGCCCCACCGACTCCTTCACCATGGATCCCCGATTCCCGGCCCAGAACACCGTGCACAGCGACTGTCTCCTGCCGCTCAACAACCAGATCTCCAACAGCAGCACTTTCCCTCGCATCCATTACAACTCCCACTTCGAGGTCCCGGATGACAACCCTTTTCCGAGCCATGCCCAAGCCACAAAGATCAACCGCCTGCCTGCCAACCTCCTCGACCAGTTTGAGAAGCAGCTGCCCATCCACAGGGATGGCTTCAGCACACTGCAGTTCCAGCGGAGCGACGCGAAGCACCGGAGCGAGAGCCCGGGCCGCATCCGGCACCTGGTGCACTCCGTGCAGAAGCTCTTCGCCAAGTCCCAGTCCCTGGAGGGTCCCGCCAAGGGCAACGTGAACGGGAAGAAGGGAGCAGATGATGCCAAGCAAAACCGGAGGAGCAAGAGCAAGGACCGGGCAAAGACCTCCGAGCCCAAGCGCAGGACCAGGTCCAATATCTCGGGCTGGTGGAGCTCCGATGACAACCTGGACAGCGACACCTGCAGCTACCGCAACCCCATGGGGCTGATGACGCTGGGCCGGCAGCCCGACCACAGCCAGCCAAAGTACTTCATGCACGCCTACAACACCATCAGCGAGCACATGCTGAAATCCTCCAAGAGCAATAATGACCTCAAGGTCACCCCTTGCACCAATATCCCCATCAACAACGACTCCAACTACATCAAGCGGGGCTCCTGGTCCACGCTGACACTCAGCCATGCCCGGGAGGTGTGCCAGAAGGCCTCCGCCACCATCGACAAAGCCTTGCTCAAATCCAAGTCCTGCCACCAGGACCTGGCCTACCACTACCTGCAGGTGGGTGCCGTGGGGGAATACGGGGTGCTCCGTGCAAGGAGAGCACAAGAGTTCGGGGACATCATCTCGGGCACCCGTGTGGCCTTATAAGCATCTCCAGATGGTTCAGCTGCCACCTCAGGTCACACTGGCAGGAGAGGGCTGGGGAGGACCCTGGGAACAAGCCCCTACTCCTCCTGTGGGGACACTGGTGCTGCTGGGGTCCATCTCCCATGGCTGCAGCACGGTCTCAGCACCCCCAGTCCCTGTGGAGGTGACATGCCACCCCACCTCCTCTGCTCGGTGTGACCCCATTTCCTGCAGGCCTCCCACGTGTTGCCTCTGCCTGCCCAGGCCCTGCAGGTGCTGGGGGACACTCCTGGGCAGGTGGGGACGTAGCTGCCCCATGTGGCTGTTTCCCTGAGTGCCCACATGGCCGGGAATGCTGAGGGGCCACGTCTCACTGGATACAGCCCCCAGGCCCCCACAGAGCCTCCTGTGCCACGGGCTGAAGGTCAGCAGCGCTAACTAACGCTCCCCCCTTATCTCCACGCATCGCAAGGATGTGCCAGCGTGCCCGGTCAGCCCCGCTCTGCCCAGCTTCCCCGGAGCACTGGTAGGAGCTGCAGCCCCCGCGCTGCTCACCCGCGGGGCCAGGCTGGGGCAGCGGGGCAGAGCCAGCCCCGCTTGCATGGCCTGCATGGCTGATGCTGGTTTGGAACCCTGGCACCTACAGCTCCAGGCCTGCGGCAGACTCCAAAAGTGGCGCTGGAGCGGCGTGAACCTGGTTGTGCCCTAGAGAGAGGAATGAAGACAAATAAGCCAGGCCTGGATGGGGGAGGAGGGGACCAGTTTGTGCATGTAAATCTCTAGCATCCTTTTAATGCAGAGGTGCCAGGGGCTTCACTGGCTGTGCCCAGCCTGGTTAGAGGCTTTAAAAACTGATTAATTATTGAAGCACACTCAGTTTCCAATACCTCACTGGCCATGGTTGCAAATCAAATTTCCAAGGGACTGAACTGACTGCATCAGGAACACCACCAGGGAAAATTATCTTGGCCTGGTTTCTTTTTCTTTCCCCCTGCTCCTTCCTGTTTAAGCATTTTGAGGTTAAAGATCTGCAGCCAAGTTCTCCAAGGTCCCTGTTCCCTCAGGCTGCAGCACCGAGCCCAGCAGGCAGCCCCGACAGCCCCTGGGCTCTGGAGTGCAAGGCTGTCCTGCTCCTTCCCCCCATGTAATGAGCCTCCGTTTCTCGACAGCCTGACGCAGGGCTGTGGGCACAGCTGGGTGGCACGGGCCTGGCCAGCAGCTGGGCAGCCCCACCGCTCGGCTGGGAGGACACGGCTGCCCCGCAGAGCTGGGACCAGCCCCTCAGCCCCGGGCCGACCGACGCAGGCAGCGCCCAGGTAGGGATCTTGTTTTGAGCAGGAGCTTTTGCCCAGTTCCCTCCTGCTCTGATCCTCCTGGGACCACTGGCCAGGGACTCAACCTGCACCACCGGAATTGGAGCAGGCAGGGAGCAGCCAACAGCCATGACTGGCATGGCAGGAGGGGCACAGGGGACACCAGGGTGTGACCAACATCCCCAGTGACTGGGGCAAGCCCTGTGCTTGGTTCACCAGCAGTTCACCACCAGAACCAAGACCCCAGGCACTCAGTCTCAAAAACACAATGCCTGGTGCCCCTACAAGCTAACAGGGCACAGGTGCTTGGGCTCACCTTGTCCCCAGGTGTCCAGTGTCAGAATCAAAGATCAGGACACAGGGCTCAGGCACCTCACGGGAGGATGGGGTCATTGTATCCCAGCCCCTCCTTGGCAGAGGAGAGGCAATGGAGAAGTCACCTGTGGAGGCTGTGTGTGGGGAATGTGCTTTTGCAAGGTCACATGTCCCCTGTCACACCTGGGGACAGAGTGAGCCCACTCCCTCCGTGTGCCAGGGGGAGGAACAGCAAGGATCTGCTTTCCCAGTGCCTGGGGGACACGGGGGCCTTGCCCTGCTGCAGAGGGGGCTGCTGCCAGGCAGAAATGCCCAGTGGGCGCCAGAGGTGCAGGGACATGAAGGAGGGCAGGAGTGGGATGGGGACAAACAGGACAGCCCAGCCCCCAAGGCTATTCACCTCTCCTGCCCCATTTGAAAGGTCTGGGTATTTTGGGGATTCATCAGCAACTATTGGGGGTCCATGTGATGTTTCCAAGCCCTGGAAACATCCACACCCAGATGTTGTAGCTAGTGATCACCCAGCCCCAGGTCCAGCCCTGTCCCATCAGGGTAGGGGTCTCTCAGATCAGTCCCTAGGATGACACATCTCCATCCTTAGAGCACAGTCTCCAAGGAGGGAGGCTGTGCTCCCCATGCCCTGTCCCCATGGGCCCCATATGTAGGTGAGAATATGAAAAAGAGGCAGAGAAGCTCCTTGGAGTGGGAGATGCCCCAGGCAGGAGTGAGCAGGAGCTGTGGATCCACAGATAGCACCAAAGGGATGGGCACTGTGATGGCTTAGAGGGGACAGTCACCATTAACCTGATGCATCATCCAGACCAGCCTCCCCAATCCCACCTAGAGCCAGACCATTCCCAGAGCTTCCTTAACCCCCAGGAGCCCTGAAAATAATTCATAATCCAGAGTGGGTGGCCTGATCAGTGCCAGCCACTCCACAACGCTGACTGCCTCACACCAGCCCCACCGAGCTGCCATGGAGCAGGAACACAGCCCAGGTCCTTCTCAGAGGGTGCCCTGCCAGAGGGACAGCCTGGCTGCAGCTTGCTTCTCGAGGATGTGACTGAGCCCATGGGACAGCAGAAGGGGCACGGCCGCCGAGGGAGCAGTGCTGTGCCTGCAGCAGTGCAGCCTGTGCATGGCCCGTGCAGCCCTGCAGTGCTCAGCAGGCCTTCCTGTGCTGCATGTCCATGTGTGCATGGCAGAGCTGGCACTTGTGTGATGGAAACCCTGTTTGCTCCTCGAGTCTCTTCCCCCTGACATGCCCTGAGTGGAGGGAGCGCTGCAGCTCCTGCCAGAGCCCAGCAGTGGAGCTTTCCCTTCCCTCCCTCCCTGCTCTGTTAGGGCTCCAAGGACTGGAGGATGCCCCTAGGGAAACCTCACCATGGCCCTTCCCTTTTCCCTGCACGCTCAGCTCATGGCAGGAGAGTAGCAGAGGCAGACGGTGCTGGTGGCTGGGGACTGTGCAGCACCTGGTGACAGTGCAGTGAAGTGGCAGCAGTGGAGCCCAGCTCCAGAGGTGGACACATGCCTGGATCCCACACCCCTGCACCACATGGCACCACATGGACCACAACTGGGCACAAGGAAGGACCCACATCCTGCAGCCCCAAAGTCCCCATAAAGTCTCTGGACCTGGGCATCCTCTTCTCTCCCTCCTTCCACAGTACCCAAAGCACAACAGGCAGAGCCAAGGCTGCGCCTGGGAGAGCAGCAGGAAGGGCAGCAGGGCCTCACCACCTGTGAGGAGCTGCTCTGTGCCTGGCCTGGGTGCCCTCATGCCCACTTGGGCATGACACACAGTCTGTGCTCAGAGCCCTGGATGTCACTTGCCAGGAGCTCTGCTGCCATCGAGGGGCTGCACTGGCCACTGTCAGTTCTGTCCTTGACCACAGAGCTGCGGACTGTGGGACAGGCTCTTCACATCCTCCTGCAGAGAAGCGGCCCAGAGGACCCCAAACAGCACCCAAAGGACCTGCACTGCTTTTGCAGGGTCCCGAGGGCACCTGCTTGTCTCTGCAGGTGTGACACTTAGGAAACACTTGTCCTGCTCTCTGTCCCAGTCCCAGTGGCCCCTGTGCAGGCAGAGGTGGGACATGCTCCGAAGTGGGGCAGTGGATTCAGGGGTGTCCTCCCAAGCACCTTCCTTCCCTTGACTGCTGAGCTGGAATGCAGAGCACCTTGAGAGCAGCTCTGTGTCGTGCTGCCTTGCCAAGGCACAGAGCAGAGGAGAGGCAGGGAAAGCAGGATTAAAGGCAACTTGGTGAGGGCCAGGCACTGTCGTGATGCCCCAGGGAGACTGTTCCTGGGAGAGGGAAGGTCCCAGTGGGGCAGGCAGTGCTGGGGCTGCACCAGCAGAGAGACACGCCCTGGAACTGTCTTTGTGCTGCCGTGCCCAGGGAGCCCAAGGCCAGAGGGCAAACGCAGCAGCCATGGCAGAACTAAGCAGCCCCCAGCCCATGCCCTCAAGCAGTGGCAGCAGAGCAGCTGCAGGCTTTCAGATGTCTGAAAACCCCCACTTGTCCTGGACTGGGCTCAGCACCCCTCACTGCCCCACACCATCCAGCGCTGGCCCTGCACAGGGACAGCCAGGCAGTTCCTGTCCTGCATGACACACTTGGCTGCTGGCTGGCCCTGCACTCCTCTGCCAGAGGCTGCAGGCAGCCCTTCCTGCCCTCTCCAGCCCCATGCTGGCCCAGACCCCACAGGCAGGAGCTGCAGCTCAGCCTGAGGAGAAGACAGGCAGCCAAATGCAGTCTCCAGTCAGAGCTGACACCAAGGTGATCAATATAAAAGTGATTCTCAGGGTCCTTGTCTCCCCTGGAAAGGGTCAGAGCCAGGCATCCCAGTGACCCGTGGGATCCTCCCAGTGGCAGGACTCAGCTGGAGCCAGCAGGGTCCCTCCTGGCCCCAAGGCCACCGGTACAGACAGGGGCGGCATTCCCACCCAGCAGGGAAAGGGTTCTCAGCTCTTGCATTTATCAGGACCTGACAGATGACAGCCACAGCCCCTGAGCTGGGCAGTGGTGTGAGCTTGGCCTGGGAGCCATGGCCAAGCATAAAGATGGCAGGAGCAGAATGGAAAGAGCTGGGAGAATCCACACCAGCAGCAATGGGCCCAGGGAGGCCTGGCTAGTGTGTGTGTGCCTCATGTGGGAGACTCGCTCTACTTGGGTCCCAGCTGGATCTCACACACCTGGATCAGCCCTGGCTCTGTTCCACGCCCCCAGGAACGTGGGTGCTGGGTGATGGGTGCACTCCTGTCCCCAAAGCAGCCCCAGGGGTGGTCTGGGATCTGTTCCAGAGTGGGCACACAGAGCAGGCTGGCAGGACACGAGCTGAGTCCCTGCTCTTTCAGGCAGCCCTCAGCTGTGGGCTGGGTATTGAGCCTGCACCTGGACACAGCCTGCAGCCTGCAGATCTGAACCTCACCTGGAGGTGCTCCAACCCAGCAGCATCAGACACAGCCTTGGACTGGCTCTGGCTCCCATGGAAGCCCTGCTGGGAGCAGGGATGGCAGCAGGCACTGCAGGGCTGGCTCCTCACAGCTGCAGCACAGCCCTGCATCCCCAGAGCACTGCGTGAGCTACGGCTGCTCAGCCCACGGCTCCCCGGGCAGCGGAGCAGGTCCAGCAGCTCCATCCAGCAAAGCCAAGGTGGACTCTCTCGTCAGCACGAGCTGTGCTCAGCACAAGAGCTGGCACTGCTCCCCATGGCATCCCAGCTGCTGCCCCAGTCTGGGTGGCCCTGGGCTGCCCTGGCACTGGCATGGCATGGACATTGCTGCATCCTCACGTGTGGCCTGGCCGCTCCGTGGTGACGTCCTCAAGGGCAGGACAAAGGCCAGTAGCAATCCAAGTGAGTCACAAAGCCAAGGCTTGCTCCTGGAAACCTGGGCTTCCTCATCTTTCTCCTGACTTGTCCCACAGCACATGTGGCTCGTCCTTGTCAGTCCTGGGCACCTTGGCTCTGCTTCTGGTCCCCCCCACAAACCCTGCACAGGATGGGCAGGCAGGGTGGTGGCTACTGTGGCTGCTCAGTGCTTCAGGCCTCCCGTGGGACCAACAGCTCACTCGTGTCCAGTGAGGGAACAAGAGACTGTGTCTGCCTTAAATTAATTGTGGAGTTGTCATCTTGCTGAGGTTAGAAGTGCTTTTCATGCCCAAAGTGCTGCTCATCTCTCTGCAGAGAGAACAGCACAAGGTCTGTGTGCCCAAGCTGCTCTAGAGGGACTTGTGAGAGCCTGACTTGGTTTCAGAAAGTAATTTCAGCCACTCAGAGTCACATTCAACTCAAAACCTTAAAGACCCCATGAAGGTCTGGGCTCTGAGCCCCAAGCCCTGCTCCACAGCAGCACTTTTATGTTCAGTGACGTGGTCTGTGTGATGAACACCAGGGTCCAGTCCCGTCCCAGTGCCCCACACAGGCCCAGTGAGACTGTCCCCTCCTCCCCCTGTTATGCCTGGCATTGTGCAGCTTGTCCTGGCTGTGTGAGCATGTCTGGGATGGAGGTGTCCAGCAGCAGGGAATGGCTGTGATGTGCTAAAACAGAGGCCACCAAAGCAAGGGCTGCCTGGCATGTACCGGTAAGGGAGGGTTGTGAAGGAATTGTGTTGCTTATTCCCACTACACCACAGCAGAAGTACAACAATCTCCCAGCGCCCCACGATCCTGCTGGTCCCAGGATCGTGGGCCTGTGCCCTTCCTCACATCTGCTCATGCTCCCATTCCTCCTGCAGGTGCCTCACGGGGAGTGGAACAGCACGCTGTCCCGGGACAAGGACAGCGAGATCCCGTGCCGGCGCATGCGGAGCGGGAGTTACATCAAAGCCATGGGGGATGATGATAGCGAGGACTCAGAAACCAGCCCCAAACCATCCCCGAAAACTGCAGCTCGGAGGCAGAGTTACCTCAAGGCCACCCAACAGTCCCTGAGTGAGCAGAGCACCACACAAAGGTAACGCTGGAGCTCCTCTGGGAGCCCTACACAGGCCCTCAGGGCCACCCCTGGAGCAGTCCTTGGGCTGCAGCACCACACACAGTGTGGCATCAGAGCCCAGCAGGGCTCCTGCACCCCAGCTCTAACAGAGATGAGGAGACAGCAGGAAAGGAGAAGATGTGGCACCCCATCCTGATGATTCCCAGTAGCCCTGGCGTTAAGAGCTGCTTCAGGTCCCTGTCCCCTCAGCCACAGGGAGAGCACTCCTCTGATGGAGCTGTGGGGATTTCCTCTCCAAGCAGGAGAATGCAGAGATCCCAATCCCAAGAGGCCCCTTGGCCATGGAAGCTGCTCACCCAGCATGGCTGAGGACACTCGGCCTGCTGGGACTGTGCCTGGAGCTGCTCTGCTCCAGAGATGTCCAGGTGTTCCAGGTGTTCCACCTCTGGAACAGAAAGGTGGCACACTGGGCTGGAGGATATCCTGAAGAGATGAGAGGTTTTTGAAGGAGGAAGAACCACACTAGTTTGAGCCAGACAGACAAAGCCAGGGGAACAGAGCAGGAGCTTTGCTGGGCCAAAGGCTGGTCCTGCAGTAGGGGCTCTGCATGAGCTGGGCAGTGATGCTGTGCAGTGTCCTCAGCACCTGCTCCACATCACAGGACAAGGCACCTGGGGGCTGTCAGTGCTTCGGGTGCTGCAGCCCAGGCAGCTGTGGGTGGTACAGAGGGGCAGAGAGAAGCAGAAGCCGCTGAGGATGAATTGCTGAGGCTCAGCAGGCAGAGAGAAGTGGGGTGCACGCAGTGGGGGGACACCTCACAGAGCCTTTGCCTCAGGACCAGGTGCTGATTTCTTCTGGGAGATGGTGACAAAATCATCTGTGGAGAGCCCTGGAAACACCTGCTCTGGATCCATCCCTGTGCCGAGCCTTCACATTCACCTCAGGGGAGCAGGGTGGGGTCCTGGAGTCTCTGGTGAAAAATACATAGAGAGGCTGGGGCTCCTTCTGCCCATCCAGCATGTCCACCGGGATGTGGCCTGCCCTGAGCGCTGGGGCTCAGCCAGAGCCGGGCCAGTGCTGGGGAAGCTGTGGGGAGCGCAGCGGGTCGGGACAGCGGGGCTGCGGCTGCGAGGGCTCCGAGCAGGGCTGGGCCGGCAGGGGCTCTGCGGGGACCCGACCCTGCGGGACCCTGGCCGGGCCGGAGCCGGAACTGGAGCTGGGCATAGAGCCGGGGCTGGAGCCGGAACCGGGGATAGAGCTGGGACTAGAGCCGGAACCGGGGATAGAGCCGGGACTAGAGCCGGAACTGGGGATAGAGCCGGGGCTGAAACCAGGGATAGAGCCGCGACTAGAACGGGAACCGGGGATAGAGCTGGGACTAGAGCCGGAAACGGGGATAGAGCCAGGGCTGAAACCAGGGACAGAGCCGGGACTAGAGCGGAAACCGGGGATAGAGCTGGGGGTGAAACCAGGAATAGAGCCAAGAATGTAGCCGGGACTGGGGCTGGAGCCGGGAATAGAGCCTGGGACGGAGCCGGGAATAAAACCGGGGATGAGGCCGGGGCCCGGACGGAGCTGGAGCGGAGCGCGGCCGCCACCTGGTGCCCGGCCCCGCCGCCCAACGCAACCCCGAGCCCCGGCAGCCGAGGGACCCCGGGCTGGGGCTGGGACGGGGCGGGTCGCAGGGCCAGCCAGAGCCAGGGAAAAGCACAGAGCCGTCCCTCTGCGAGGGTCCCTGCCCCTCCAAGGGCTGCTGGCCGCTCTGTGACTCGGTTTCCTCGTGGGCAGGCGGGATGAAGGCCGGTGGAGTGGCACAGGGACCCTGCCCCCCCCAGGACGCGGCTGGCTCATGGTGTGAGCTCACAGATAAAAACCTCAGCATGAGGGAAACCCGGCAGTCAGCAGAGAGCCCAGGGCTAGGGGTGTCACTTGGCCCTTGGTCCCCAGACACTCCAAGGGGTGTCAAGGGGTCTTCTCCATCTCCCCTGGCAGAAGGGACAATTTCCCACTCCCATCCCACCCTGAGATGGACACCTCAGAGTCCCTGTGGGATGCTCACATGCTGCACAGGGCCTGCCGTGCCCTCAGCTCTGCTGTCTCCAGGCAGGTGACAATCGGAGCTCTGTACCCACGGCCCTGGCAGACATGGGGGAGGGAGCACCATGAGGGCCTGTGTTGGGATCACAGGCCATTCCAGAGGGAGAGGCCCCACAGCTGTCCTGGGCCACTGTGGCTGGCGATGTCCCCCACTGTGTGCACCCAGCCTGTGCCCAGGACTCCTTCACACAGGGCCTTGGGGTGGAACAGAGCCCCACGGGAGCCCCATCCTTCCCCATCCCTCCCTGCCCCCATGTGCTTGGATCTCAGCTGCGGTCTGGGCTCAGTCAGGTTCAGTGAGAGCCCTGCTCTCCTTCTGTGCACAGCCTGCTGCTGTGCCCTAGGATGTAGTGGCAGTTTCTCCTAGCAAAGCTGTACTGGAAATACTGATCTCCTGCTCATGCAGCATTATCATTCCTAGGTTCCCACTGGACTACTTCCAGATAATCTATATAGATGTAAATATATGTATCTTGCAGTTGTTTCCAATTGCAAAGTCCACAAAATACAAATTAAAAGTCATTTCTCACCTCCCCCCTTTTCCAGCAGCACAGGCAGTGCTGTGGCTGGAGGCTGGCACAGATCCCACATGCTCCCTGGGACTCTGCTGGCCTAATTTGGCATCTGCAGTGCATTGCTGGGGCAGCAGGACCTGTCCTTCCACTGCACCCCACAACGCTTTCCCTGTGTGCCATGCCCAGCCAGGGGCTGGCAGGGTGAGGAAGAGCTGCCTTCTCCACAGCTGAGCAGTGGGCACGGTGCCCAGCATCACCTCAGTGCTGCCAGGCGTGCCTGTGCCTGTGCCTGTGCCTGTGCCTGGCAGAGGGCCCGTGGGCAGGGGCGTCTGGCCGTGGGCAGGGGGGTCTGGCTCTGCCCAAGTGCTGCCCCTGCCATGGGGACGCCCTCACACCCTCTCTCTGCTGGCAGGAGCCTGGACCGCCTGGACTCTGTCGAGATCCTCCTACCTCCGAAGTTCCCCACCTGGGAGGAAGAATACAACCAGATCTCTGACAGTGCCAACGAGTCCAGCTGCATCAACCAGGTGAGGTGCTGGAGTGCTGACCCACTGAGCTGGCACAGGCAGTGAGGGAGGAGGCCAGCTCAGGGGAGAAGGAGCATCTTCTTCCCTCTTCAAAGCAAGGCACTGGCTGTGCTCCAGGAACTGCACAGGCTGTTCCCTGGCAGCTTTACCAGTGTCATGGCTAGCTCTTTAATCAGGACTCCTATTAGACCTCCTTCCTGCAGCTTTGCCTCCTCTCACACTGCTGGTGCAGCCAAAATCCCTCTGCCTCATGTATGGTAACCCAGAGGGTGCCCCACAGCACTGGGGGAAGCTTAGGGCTGCTCTGGATGCAGGGTCTCACTGTGTCACCCCCAGAACCATCTGAAAGGCTGTTCAACCCCTCTGCAAGCTCCTCATGCCCACTGGGTTGGTCCAGAGCCAGGGCCAACCTTGCCTGGTGGTGTCCAGCCTGGGACCCTGCAGGGTCACCAGGGACAATCACCCTGCTCAGCTCAGGACCTCACCCCTCGTGCAGCAGACTGGACCCAGGAACAAGAAGCCCACAGCTGGGGAGGCTGTCCTGCCAGCCAGCTGGGGATGTCGCTTTTGGATATCCCTGGGCACCATGGCAAAGCCAAGGATGCCTGTGAGATGCCTGCAGAGGGTGGCAAATCCCTTGCCACAAGGTGGGCTCATGCCCCAGCCACAGCATTTGGGATGCACTTGATGCAAAATGGGTCTAACATCCCGCACTATGGTTGTGGGATTGCTCTGGAGCTCCCTGGGGCTGGGATTGCTCTGGAGCTGCCTCCCAGGCCAGAGATAACTGGTGCCAGGATGAGCCTTTGCAGAGGTCCCATGTGCTCATCTCAGCCCTTCCACCTCAGGGCAGTGATGGCCCCACAGCTTTGCCCAGCGAGCCCTGTCACCCCAGCCTCTGTCCTATCTGTTCCTGTGTGTCTGCATGGGGAGCACCCCCATACTGCTCTGTGTGTGCAGCGGGCCCAGAGCAGCGGGGTGGGCACCGGGAGCCCTGGGGAGGGGGGACAAGGGCATGTCCTGCCTGTGTTCCCATCCAGGTGTGGGGGGCTCTGAGCCCCTTGGCTGGAGTCTCCTGCTGTCCCAGAGCGGTGGGAGCCCATGGAGGAGAGCTGGGGGAGCAGGGGTGTTGCTGGGCATTCCTGTTCCCTGTGGTCAGTCCTGTCCCTTGTGCAGCAGCAGCAGCAGCAGCAGCAGCAGCAGCAGCAGCAGCAATGTGCTGGCTGTCTCAGTGCACAGCGGGGTCAGGACCACCATGTCCTCGTTCTTTGCGTGTCAGTCCATGCTGAAGTCTCTGCAGGAGACCATGGCTCTGTGATCTATCCATGTCCAGAGCTGCTTCCAGGAGCTGAGTGCAGCACCCCCGTGGAGACATCAGGAGGGTCTTGGAGCTGTCCATGATGTACCAGGAGCTGCAGAGGCAGCCAGCCCAGAGCCAGGCTGGTGGCACTGGGATTGCTGAGGGCACACCGACTGCCACAGCGCCCGCTCACACAGGGGGCAGCTGCCATCATGTGCACTCTGCCACTGTCTCCTGAAAACCAGAGAGCTCAGCTGCAGCTGGTCAGGATTGAGAGGCCTCCCACAAACTGCATGTGTTGATATCCAGGATGAAGCTGGTTCATCTGCCAGTGCTTGCTGGTCTCATCCATCCCAGTGCCAGAGGCAGTTCCTGCCCTGCCCTCACTTTGGTGCAACCTCCACCATCTTCCTTGTGTGTCCAGCCAGACCCTCGTGTCTTCCCACATGGAAACACCCCCAGCTCTGACAGACAAGTCCCCTCTGCTCGGTCCCACTCAGCTCCTCCTGCAGTCTGGGGATCAACAGGTGCATGTCAGCACCCCCTGTCACACCAAGGGGGACAGAGCTGGTGTCCCCAATACTGCCGAGTCGCACCATGGGCAAGAGGGCCAGGCCCATTCCCAGAGCCAAGCCTCTTCCCTCAGGCACACTTTGAACCTGGATTCTCCCCGAGAGGGTCATCCTGGGCAGATGGTGCCAGGCAGAGCCCCAAGGGTGGAGAGGAGGAGAAGGAGGAGGAGGAGGCAGCCATGTCCCTGGGCAGCACAGTGTCTGTCAGGGCTCTGTCCATATGCCAAGTGTGTGCTGTGGCTTTGCTCAGCTGGGGAGACAGAACAGCTTCTGTGTGGCTTCTTCTGGCACGGGGAGACAGCAGCGAGGTGGCCAGGCCAGCCCTGCAGGCTGCAGGACAGCTCCCCCCACATGGAGCACTTGGGCTGCCCACAGCTCTGTGGGCTGTGAGGTGCTGGCCAGTGCTGGGGCTACCCCGAGGTGCTCAGTGGGAGCCACGGCCACCTTGTGCAGCTGCCCCTGTGTGCAGAGGGGTGTCCCAGCATGGTGTCCCCACTGTCTCTTGTGGGTACACACAGCAGGCTGAATGCTCAGCAGCTTCTCCTATGGTTGAGGTGTCCTGTGGAGCTTTGCTGTGTCCGTGCCACTGTCTGAGAGGCCTGTGTGGCCTCGCTTGGCATCTTACGAGCTCTGCAGTCTGTACTGAAGTGTCAGCAGCAGTGGCCCCTGGGGACAGCCCCCTGCTCCCCTTGTGCTCAGTCCCTGTGCAGTGACTGTCTGTGTGAGGGGCTCCCTGTTCTTGGCCTTTAACCTTCTCCAACTCTTTCTTCCAGATCTTTGGACCCCCCTCACTTATCCCTCAGATATTTACCCATGGAGAGCAGGTATTGTCCCGCTGGCGTTTCTCTCATCCTTCCTCACGGAGCTTTCTGAGGCCAGCCTGGACACCTTGGCAGGGTGTGAGGTGGGCTCTGGGGTCTGCCCATGCCAGGCCAGCAGCAGGAGGAGAAGAGAGGAGGAGGAGGAGACAGCACTCCTTACCCAGGCACTGCAAGGCTGCTGGAGAGCTTGAGTCCCGGGCCCAGCAAGGGCTTAGGGACTGTCAGTTTTAGGGGGAAAGCAGATTAACTTCTTGAGCCAAACCTCATGGAGCTCAGTTGCCAATGCTGGGCAGAAACAATATCCTTGTGTGCCAGGAGAAAGAAAGGGCCAGGAGAGATGGATGTGGGCAACACGGCCAGTCTCATCATCTCTCACCTGTATTTCAGAACAGTCTGCTCTGGGCTGGGTCTGGTTTGACCTGGCTGAGCCTCTCCCAAGATCAAGTTTGCCCAACAGCTGCCAGGGGAGAGCAAGGCAGGGCTGTGGGCAGGAGGGAGGAAGGGGGAGGGGGCAGTGGGAGAGCTGCCCCTGCCCTGCTCACCCCTGGCCATAGCCGAGCCCTCTCCTGGCCCTCACCAGGGATGGGGCTGGGGTGCATTCTGAGACCTACCCTAGGCAAGCGTGGGGGCTGTCCCCCAGCCCACAGCTCTCCCCTGCTGTCTCCCCGTGTTGCCCACCGAGGAGTAAGCGTGCCCTGGCTGGGGTATCCCAGCTGTGCTGGGACAGGGGCCCTGGCAGAGGCTGCACTGGGATTTTGGCCACACGTGCTCTCAGCAGCAGGACTGGGGGTGTTTCACAGGCACTGCGTTGGTAAGTGTCCCCTACTCGACAAGCTGGGACCCTCTCCCCCCCAAGAAGGGGCCCTCTTCCCTCTCTCAGCAGAGAACCCCCGGGCATCCTCTGCCCAGCAGCACTGACCGCTGACCCCTGACCACTGTACCTCCCGTCCCCCCTGCCGTGACCGGGACCTCCAGGAGTGGCCGGAGGGCGAGAGCGGGACGGACGGGAAGGGAAGGGGAGGGAAAAGAAGGGCGGCCGCAGGCAGGGGCTGACTGGGACTACTGCCCTGTCCCCGTGCAGGCACCCGAGCCGGAGCTGGGGGAGCAGTACGAGCCCGTCTGCGACTCCACCTACAGCGAGGCCGAGTCGGCGGCTGCGGAGGTGCTGGACCTGCCTCTGCCCAGCTACTTCCGATCCCGGAGCCACAGCTACCTCCGCGCCATCCAGGCGGGCTGCTCCCAGGAGGACGACACGGGCTCCGTCCGCTCCATCTCCCCACCGCCCACGGGCAGCCTCAGCGGCAGCAGGACCCTGCCCACCAACAGCAGTGAGTGCAGCGACGTGCGGGGCTGGCGGGGACAGGGGACACGGCTGTCACTGCCTGGGGCTGTCGACCTGCATCCCCAGCCGTGGCTGACGATGACTTTTGAGGCGTGTGAGGGCTTGCTGTGTACCCGAGGGGATGGACAGCAGCTGGATGTGGGTGCTGGAATGGCAGGTGGGCTCTGGGTGCTGTGTCAAAGGAGGGGTGACCAGCAGGTCAAGGGAGGAGATTCCCCCTGCTCTACTCTACTCTCATGAGACCCTTCCTGCAGAGCTGACGCCAGCTCTGGGGTCCTCAACACAAGAAGGATGTGGAGCTGCTGGAGCAACTCCAGAGGATGCTATGGAGATGATGCTCCAAGGGCTGGAGCCCCTCTGCTCTATAGATAGGCTGAGAGGTGGGAATGTTCAACCTGGAAAAGAGAAGGCTCCAGGAAGGTCTTAGAGGTTAGTGAGGTGCTTGCACAGGTTGCCCAGAGCAGCTGTGGCCTGCCTCATCCCTGGAAGTGTCCAAGGCTGATCCAAGGTTGGACAGGGCTTGGATCAACCTGATCTAAAGCAAGGTATTCCTGCCCAGGAGAGGGGTGGGACTGGATAAGCTTTAAGGTCCTTGCAACCCAAACCATTCTGTGACTCTGTGATGACACATAGAGAGAACCCAACATCCCTGGCTGTGGGGTACAAACAGATCTTGCACTGAGTTTCAAGGCACCAACAATCCTTCCTAAACCCCAGAGCCCAGCATCCCTGTGCTGAGCCATGGTAGCATTTCCATGATGCTCCAAGTCACTTGATCTGCATCATTTTGCATCATTTTCTCCAAGGCAACCTGTGCCCTTCCTGGCTCTGGCCAGTCCCAGTGCTCCAGATGGGACTCAGGTGTAGCACAAGGTGTGAGGAGCTGAGAGGTCCCATCCTGGGGATAATTTTGGGAACTGGTTAGCCAAGGTGATACCTTGGTTCCTGAACATGGTGGTGCCTGTTCATGGTGCAGGGCAGATGGCAGAGCAGGCAGGAGGAATGCAGAACCTCCCCAGGGCTGTCTTTGGAGGCAGCCATCCCATCCCCATGGGGCCAGGGTCAGGCCCAGCAGGATGGGGCCTCTCAGCACCAGCTCTGGCACCAAGGGAGTTCAGAGCAGCCTCAGCTCATCTGCTGTGGGCAAAGCTGCTACAGCATTGGGATGGGATGAGCTGTCAGTGGGAGACAGCACGTCCCAGCTCTGGGTAGAGTGGGGAATGGGGAGGAGGCACTGCAGCCTTCCTGCCTGGCTGCAGGCCATCCTCTCCAGGGATATGGGCATGGAACATCTCCCTTCAGTGGTCTGAGCTGCACAACCATCCCAGTCAAGGTCCACAGGATGAGGAAGTAACTGGAGGACATCCCTAGGAGGGATGGGCTGTTTGCTCAGCCGTGTCCCTCCTTCCTGCCACCCTCTCTGCTCTATTCTGTCCCACACTCCTCCCACCTGGCTGCCCCTGTCCCACAGCCCTCTCCTTGCTGGCTCAGCGCTGCTGAGCTCGGTGCTGCCACAGGTCCAGGCTGACACCGGGCAGCAGCAGCAGGCACAGCACAGAGGGGGCTTCCAAAATGCCTGGGTGCCACCTCTCTCTGACATGACCCAGCACAGTTCTGCTGGTTCCCAGAGCATCCCTCAGCCCTTCACATTGGCTGCTGGGTCTTGGGGAGGGAAAAGGTTTTGGGGGAGGATTGAGGAGCAGAGAGAAGCATCTGTGGTTGTGCATGCACAGGATGTGGGAGGGAGGAGACACATCTGGACAGCACTCACACCTCTAATCAGCCATCTGAGCTCAGTTCCCCTGCAAATCATGGAATTATTTTGATTGGAAAAGCCCTTTAGAATCATTAAGTCCAACTGTTAACTCAGCACTGCCAAGGCCACCACAAACTTACGTCCCCATGTGCCACATCCACAAATTTTTTGAACACTTCCCAGAGACGATGACTGCACCACTGCCCTGGACAGCCTGTGCCAGTGCCTGAGCACCCTTTCCATTAAGAGCCTTCCCTAGTATCCAATCTAAACCTCCCCTGGTGCATCTTGAGACCATTTCCTCTCATCCTGCCACTTGTTACGTGGGAGAAGAGCCTGACCCCCACCTGGCTGCACCCTCCTCTCAGGGAGTTGTAGAGAGTGAGGTCCCCCCTTGAGCCTCCTTTATTGCAGGCTGAGTCCCTCAGCTTCCTCAGCTGCTTCTGGGGCTCCAGCTCCTTCCCCAGCTCCATTTCCTTCCCTGGATACGTTCCAGCCCCTCAATGTCTTTCTTGTCACAAGGGGCCCAAATGGACACAGCACTTGAGGTGCCTCACCAGTGCCCAGCACAGGGGACAGTCGCTGCCCTGGTCCTGCTGCCACACCATGGCTGGTACAGGCCAGGTGTCACTGGCCTCTTGCCCACCTGGGCACACCTGGCTCATGTTCAGCTGCTATCAACCAGCACCCCCAGGGCCTTTTCTGTGCATCCCTGAGGCTCTAAGTGCCTGGTGGTGTAGGAGAGGGGCCTCCCACCAGCAGGTGGCAGCTTGGTGGCATCAGGCTGGACACACGGGGAAAAGTGGGTGCACTGTCACCTGCAGGTGTAATGGTCACTCATGCTCCACACAGGGCTCTGGGATGACACCATTAAGAGCCCTGACCTAGACACATCCCAAGGACACCTTCCTTCATCCAGCATCCCTGCACCAGCCCAGAGCAATGGGGACCACCATGCTTTTGTCTGTGCAGGGACACATCCTAAAGATGCACCAGCAGCAGCAGTTCTGGGGCCAACACAGGCTTCTTGTTCCTTGAAGGCCATGTGGGGGTTGGATGCTGAAGCAGAGGGATTCGGGCACTGTCAGAGGGCAGGAGGAGGGGCAGCAAGCTCCATGCGGGGTGTGTGGGGAGCACGGGGGAGAGCCCTGACAGCTGTCACACCCCTGCCACGCCAGTTCCTCCCACTAATGCCTGTGTCACCGGCACATTACAAGGCAATTAGCTCCCGTTTGACAGCCAGCGAGACAGATGATGAGCTGCCCTTGATCAGCCTTAAACAAAGCTTTGTGCCTTGCACAGCCGGAGACTCAAAAGCCCCAGTGAGACCTATTCCTCTAATTGCCAGGCGTGCAGTGACAGCCGCGCCCGCTCCCAGCACCACAAAGGGCTCCTCAGCCCCAGCTCCTGCTTATTAGAGGCAGCTCTGGGAATTCCTTGTTTAATAGACTGCTTGCAATGCAGAGCAGACTATTTGATGTCCAGGGGAAACAGGAAAGCAGAGGTGAGCAAGCAAATACAGCAGGGAAAACTCACACCAAGCCAGTTCTGCTCAAGCTCTTCCCTGTCTTCCTTGTGCCATCTGGTAACAACACTCTTGCTCACAACATCCTACCCTGGCATTCAGCAGCCTGTTCCTGAAAAGCTCAGGTGTCCAGCTCCTTATCCTGTGTCCAGATCTCTTGCAGGGAGGCCAGGGCTGCGCGTACCTTGTGCCTTCCATATACCAGAACTTTTCCAAGCCCAGGCTGGGCAGGAGAGCACTACCTGGGAGAGATACTCCCAAAGGTCAGGACAGAACAACTGCCCTCTGTCTCCCACCTGCTTCCTGTCTTCTTTGTATTGCTTTTGTTTCCCTGTTTATGACTAAATTAGAGAGCTGGCTTCAGGGCCCATGGCTGTGCTAGGGAAGGCACACAGTCCCCTGGCATTGATGCTCTTGCAGGGGCTGCAGGGCTATGCTTAGGAGGAAGGACAAAGTGCCTGCACCACCGAGGGCTGGCTCACTGTGGGACGAGTTTCCACGGCTTCTGGGAAAGTCGTGTATCTTCCTCCTCCTTCTCCTCTGTGTGCCGTGATCCCGGGCTCTGTGTAGGCAGGAGATTTCTGTTGCACTCCTCTTGGCTGTCATGGCCTTCTCTCCTGTGTGGGGAAGCAGCAGCAATGGGAAGGCACAGGGAGCTCACACCAGGCCAGGAGCCATCACTCAGCCAAGGGCGAAGCACCACTGCAGCCCCTCACTAATCCCATCGGCCTCAGCTGACCCCAAACGGCCTTTGGGAGGGACTGCTATCACTCCCTTCAGATTTTCTCCTTCTTTTTGACCTAGATTTCACGTTCCAGAAATAGCTTTCTCTGACATACAAGCAGGAAAGGGATTAGAGGGAGAGTGTGTGTGTGTGTGTGTGTGTGTGTGTGTGTGTGTGTGTGTGTATGTGTGTGCCAGGGAAAGATTGCTGTTGCATGCTCCATCAGTGTTTGCAGAGGAAAAAAGGGCACGCACACACGTTCTGTGATGTATTCATGTGTCTGTGAGACAAAAAAAAATTCATGACAGCTGTTTCTGTCCACATTTGCCAATTCATTCTTCACCTCTGATCTTTCCCATGTTATTACGGAAACTCCACCACCGCCCTGTGCCCAGCCAGCGCTCCCTTTTCCCCCAGAAGCCGTGCCATAGCCACGGCCCCGCTCTCGGCTCCACCCCCAAACCCAAACCATCCCTGTCTTTATGTGCCTGGTGCTCTTTGCTGCCAGGTTTCAGCACTCCCACAGGCAGCACTCGGGCTGTGAGCTTGCTGCCTGCTGCAGGCACGTGGCTGGCACACAGAACCAGCTGCAATGGGTTTGAGCCCACAGAAATGCTCAGGTCCCTAGGAAGGGGAGAGCTGCAGCCACACTGTGGGATGCTGTGCTGGCAGACACGGGAGGTGAGCACGGCTCCAAGGTCCTGGCCCTGCCTTCTCCCAGCAGGGACCATCTACAAAGGAGTAGAAACAAAGGCAGCTGCCAGCATTTCCCTTTGCTGACATGGTCAGAAAGACAAGTCCTTCTTGTTGCTTGCTTTTATCAGCTTTGATAGCAGGAAAGGGAGTTGGTGCTGTTCCTCGTGGGAGAGGAGAAGCCAAAGCACCAAGGGGTGCCTCAGCTCACTCAGAGCCTCTGGGAGGGCAGCACCGGGAGTCCATGCACAGTGCTGTGCTCTGCCCGTGAGGAGAGCTGGCTGGAGGGCAGTGTGCCAGGTACAGACTCCTGAGGCCTCTCCTCAGGCAAGGGGCCTGGTGGCATCCCCATGTGCTGGCCGTCCTTGTGACCCAGGTGAGCACAGAGCTGCCCTGACATCAGACAGTCACAGGTGCCCCTTTGTGTCCCCTCTTCTGGTGATGCTCAGCCCTTCTGCAGCTCCCCATGGCCACAGGGCTTGTGCCATTGCTGGGGAAGTCCCCGCAGCAACCAAGGACAGCCTTAGCTGAGACAGACACACATGTGCCAGGAGAGCAGGGCTGGGTGGGGTTGAGTGAGGCTCTGCAAACAGCCTGGAGCATTTTCAGGATGTCAGACAGTGCAGGCAAATGAGGGTTTCTTTGTGTATGTCTTGGTTTGGGTTGCTTTTCTTCTCCTTCACAATTTCCCATTATCTTTTCCATCTACCTAGCCATACCCTCAGACCTGGGTATTTCTGAGGGTTCAGGAAGAGACTGGCAGTTCAGAGCTACCTGGGAGACCCTGAACTGAAAACAAGTTTCCTTTTTTCCTTGGTAGGCAGCGGAGTGGGGAGGCCCTAGGCTGAGGGGTCCCAAGGCTCAGGGCTGACTCTGTGACCAAATTCTCCTTCAGCCCCATTGTGCTGCTGCTTCCAAGAGCGGAAGCAGCAAATCCGCAGCGATTCTGTTGCTGAATGCCGAGGGCGGCGGCGGCTCGGTCCTGCCTGCGGAGCCGGCAGCACTTGAGCTCAGCGCGCTGTTTCCCACGGCGTTTTGATCGCTCCTTGCTGCAGACCAGCCCTTCTCCGAGCGCTGGGAGCCCAGCGAGCCATCAATAAATCCCAGCACCGAGGAGTGATGGTAGCAGCGAGGGGCCGGGGCAGCACACGTTCTGCTGGCAGGAGCCACGCGGCAACACCGGGGCTCGCACGGCCACGGCCCTGCCCGGGCCCAGCACCACCAGTGCCCGCACCACGCTGGGCTGGCAGGCACCCGCTGCCCGTCTCGGTCAGACGCCACACAGAGCGACTCCGGCCTCGCAGAGTTGACCCCAGCCCCGGTCCAGGGGAGCCTTGTGCTCATCAGCTCCATGTGTCAGCGCAGGATCTGAGGGATAGAGCTGAATGCTGCAGCACCCAGCGTGGCTGTGCCCGGGGCGCAGCCCCGGGTGGCTCTGCCCAGTAGGTTCTTCCCGCAGCCCGCACGCTGTGCCAGCCCTGCTCCCCTCCATACCTCTATCCTCCATCAGCCCTCCTCTGGCAGCCCTAGGGGAGGCACAAAGCACAGCCTCAACACACCGCCCGCACCCTCTGAGCCTCCTCTCCCCATGCCCAGCGGGGCAGAACTCCACCAGCAAATGTGGGACCGGGGAAAACACCCAAAAAGGAAACCTCCTCGTCCCACTTGTTCACTTTCCATGTATTTTCTTCTGCACCGGAGGGTTCCTCTCGGCGATGCTGCAGGAGGTGCGTGGCGGCAGCCCTGCGACCCTGCACCCGCCGCCCACGGGGGTCCCACCACGCCCGCTCCGCGGCTGGAGCGGGGAAAACGGGAGGGCTCTTTCAGCCAAACCCGCGTTTGCGCGTGGGTGGGACCGCGGCCGCCCTGGGGAAGCTGTCACCGCGGCTACCGCGACAAGGAGACAAAGCTCCCGCGTGGGGTGGGAGCGGCGCCCGCTTTGTTCAGCAGCTCTCGGCTCCCCCCGCGGCAGCGGCGCTGAGGCAGCGGCCGCTGCCGCCGCCGCCCGTGTCCCCTCTCGGTAGTGCCGGGGGTCCCGAGGGTCCCCCCGCGTGTCCGGCGGTGCGGAGGGACCCGCGCGGCCGTGGGTGGGCGGCGGGGCGGGCTCGGGGCGGTGCCGGTGCCCGGGCGCGGGGCGGTCCCGGGGCGGGGCGGCGGTTTAATACGCGGCCCCGCCCGGGCGCGCGGCCGGAGCGGCGGGGGGGGGGGGGGCGGAGCGGCGGGCGGGCGCGGTGAGTGCGGTGGCGGATCCGCGCGTCTCCTCCCTTCTCCAGCGGCGGCCGCACGAGCAGCCGGAGCGGCCCCGGACCGCGAGCGGCCCCGCAGGCGGCTCGTCCTCCTCTTCCTCCCCTCCGCGGGACCCAGGCCGGGCCGAGCGCCCTCGCCCCGCGCCCCCCCCGTCTCTCCGGTCCCCTCCGCCCCTCTTTGTGTCTCCCATGGCTTTGTGTCTGGAGCTCCTCAGGCAATGTGAGTGACCGCGCGAGCGGGGGGCCGAGCCGGGCCCTGCATGGCTGCGGGCGGGGGTGCCGCCCCCTCCCTCTCTCCCTCCTTCCCTCGCTGCTGCCGCTGCTCCGCCGCTTGCCGGGCCCGCCGCCCCTTCCGCTTCCCACGCGCGTCCCGGGCCTCCGTGGGAGCGCCGGGGCCGCCCCGCTCGGCTCCGGGCTGGGCTGGGCTGTGGGGGCCGCTTCATCCTCCTCCTCCCCCGCATGTCGCCTGCGCCGCGGGGAGCCGGGCCGGGCGGGGGTGGGCGCTGCCCGCTGCCAGCCCCGCTGTATCAGTCCCGGGGGCCGCGCGGGGTCAGGCCGGTGCCCGGCCCGGTGCTTCAGGCCCTTACGGAGTCTCTGGGTGCCGCCGCAGTGGGGGAAGCGGCCCTTCACAAAATGGGTTCCCCGCCGGGGGACACGGGCCCTTTCTTTGGAGAGGCGTTCGGATTCTTCCTCCCCTGGAGAAGAAAAGGGAATTGTCTGGGCGAGGCACGGAGCTGAAGGCTGACATTTCGCAGCGCAGCGAGCTGGCACCTCCCGGCCAGAGCTGGCTCTGAAAAGTCTCTTTTTTTAGCCTGGGAGAACAGGTCCTGGTTGAAGGTACCTGGTGTGGCAGCCCAGCCTCGAGCCCGCCCTGTGCAGGAGTTGAGGCTGAACCCCTCGGGATTTAATCGCAGGTGCAGCCCGGCTTTAGTGTGCCTTGCAGGATGGCGAGGATGTTATGGTTGGTTGTGAGCAGTCAGTAGATGTAGCTTTTAATTTGTACTCTAGTCTTGATTGAGAGGCTCAAAAAGGAGGATTGTTTGCAGGATGCTGTTGGTAGGGCTAATATTTCTTATTCTGCAAAGACCTTGACCGCAGGTTGTGCAGGAAATGTCTTTGAGATGAGAATGGAATTAGGACCTCTGAATCCTAGTCTGTAGCTTGTCACTTGGGGGAGGAAAAGAAGAAAAGGGAGTTTAAAAAAAAACTCCACAGCATGTGGCATTGAATCCTAAAATAAATTCCAATCATGTGGGATGATAACAAGCCAGATTGCCAAGTCGAGTAAGTTGGCAGACTTGATTCCAGAGGGTCCAAATTACTTTGCTGGTAATTGCTCTTCCAACAGGCATTTGGTGCTGTGAAGTTACATGTTCTTGAAGACGTGGAGAAAATTGTAACTATTGGTCAAATTCAGTCTGTTTGGCTTTCAGATAAGTATTGATGGGTGTCTGCACCCAGATACTTGGAGGAGGGTTATCTGCAGAATTCATCTGTTGTTGGCAGGTGTGGAAAACCTAAAACCTCATCTTTAAGGTGCAAATGCCAAACTGCCGTGTGCTAATTTTCCATCTAGCTTGCTACTTCGTCGCACTTCTGTCATGGCAGTGTAACTTTGGGGTGCAGCTGAGGGCCCCAGGATCTGGGGAAATGCTGGAATGTAACTATTGTGCACTGTGCCAGACTGGAAAGGACGAGGAGACCCTGGGCAGCAAAGGTGATAACGGAAGAACTTGGTTTCTGTGAAATGTGGGTTGTCTGTCCCTAGAGTCCAGTGGGATCTGGCAAAGCGCAGTGTGCTGGGAGCCCCACAGGTCCCTGTGTAGAGATGTGGCCGGTGTCCCAGCACACACTGCCAGCTTGTTTTGCTCACAGCCCTGTGTGTCAGTGGTTGGGTGCTTGATCTGTGTGTGCGATTTGGGTTTGTGGACACTTCTGACTGCTCAGCTCAAGGTTATTCTGCTGCTCCAGCCTGATGCACAGGAGACCTGCTGCTCTGTGAGCGTGTTCCTGGCCGTGTGTGCTGCCAGAGCAAGAGAACTTTGAAAGCTTTTCATGGGTAACTAATGACAGCTCAGCGTTTACAAACGCTGTGTGTCAGTTCTTGTCTCCTGTATGGATTTTCTTGTTGTTTGAGCCCAGACTGGGGTGGTCTGGAGCGAGCTAGTCGCTGGACTGCGTGAAAGTCGCTGTGGCACTTTAATTTTTCTAATAACCCACTTCACGCACACCTGCAGAGGGGAGCCTGCAGAGTCACGGTACAGCAGGGCCTGGTTGTGCCTCTTCAGCTGATACTCTTGCTCTGTGCAACCTGCACAACAGCCTCAGATATTTTTTAATGGATTGAGGAGACATAATTGGATTCAGAGCAGTGCAAGTTACAGGGACATATGTGAGTTGGAAGGATTAAGGCTGTGCAGGCGGGTGGCCTTGTTCAAGAAAAATCCCCTGTAATTTCTGCAGTGAAAAGTTGTCAGTGTGTTTTCTATCAGAGCAGATTTAAAAGGGAGGGGAGCAGTGCTAAGTATGATTGCTGTTTGCTGTGAAAGGCGATTAGAGTTCAGGCGTTGGATAAAGTTCTGTGAGGGCTGGAGCTGGGAATGGTGAATTTGGGTCTCTCCAGAAGTGCTCATGGAAAAAGGAGTTTCTTTCCCTTCTCTCCTAGTCTCCCACCTGGAGAGAAGTGGGGTGCAGTATGACACCAGGATTTAACATAAGCTTTCTTTAAACAGGCAAAAGTTAAACTATTTGCAGATGAGCCAGTTTAGGAGAGGAGAAAATATTCAGAAATTGTCCACTTCAATTTGTCTTGCAGAATTAATTAATTGCTGGCCCTTTGGTGCAGATCAGTGCATTAAGTACCAACTTTCTGTCCCCTGGAGAAGCAAGAGGAAATAACTTCTTCTCTGCCAGGGTCTGGCTGGTGAATGCAAAAGGCAGAATTGAAAAAGTATTTGTGATTTTCACTGAAAACTATGAGGTAAGTGCTCAGATCTATCTGCCCAGATGAGTCTGGTCTCTAATTAAATGGGCAGCATTAGGTAGGGCAGTCCCAGTGTTTACATGGCTCAATGTGGGCTGCTGGTCTGCAGTCACAGAAGGTGACAAGCATTGCTGGGGAACTTAATGGTCCCCCAGGACTGGAGACTGCTCCATTTCTGTAGAGGACAGGGCTGTGGGTTATGCACTGCTAGGCCTCTTCCCAAATTTCTGTACATCTAGGAAGACAGCTGAGTTCTGATTCTCTCCTCCTTAGTATTGTAGTGTGAATTGCCAGTAAAGGCAGAGGGGCACATGCACCTGCTGGGACACAGGCAGGGTACCTGATGCCTGCACAGGTGCTGCAGCATCCTCTAAGCAGACAGTGCATGCAGAACTGGGTTATCCCCTCTGCTCTGCAGGGTCTAGGGGGCTGAAGTTTCTCAGTTTCTCTGGGAACACCAAGAGCATGAAACCAGTCTCTAAGGGGCCTCACCCGAGCCAGGCTGTAGCTTGGTGCATCAGACAGCAGTACTTGAAAAGGATACAGTGAGTATGCATAAGTTTTAAACCTGAGCACTAGTATTTACATCAAGGGTGTGTTGGCAGTCAATCTTGTGTATCCCATTTACTGCTCTTCATTAAAACATCCAGGTTTCACTGCAGTGAAAATCTTTTCATTGTGGTGGAATCTTTTCTGAACCTAGTTCCAAGAGATCAAAGCTTAAGCTGCTGTTTTGTCTCTCCAGTTTGAAGTTTGACCAAGAAACTTGAGTGGTGAATGTTTGAAAGGTAAATTCTTACCTGTGGTGCTGGTCTGTCAGAGCTGGAATTAAAGTGGAGATCAGAAGTCGCTTACGCCTTTCTGCTGATGTGCTGTCATCGTGCAAGGTGATGTTTGATGAAAGCTGAAAGCTATTTAAGAGTTCATAAAAGGGAATTTTTATTACAAGTTGTTTTCATAAGATTAGTCAAACTTCTAAGTATTATTTGTCTTGTTTTGTTTCTATTCTGGGAGTGGTTGAGATCTACCTGAACAGGGCCCAGCCAGGCATCTGCTGTGTGCAGGAGGGATCTCCAAACCTAAACTTCATACCCAGAATGGGCATATCTAGAGCTGCATTGAATTCAAAGTTAAAATGGGGCAGTTAAAGCATGGATGCTGCACCTCCCTTAGGCCTTACACATAAGCCAGGTACCTGTATCTGAAGCCAGAGGTGTCCCAAAGGCTGCTGTGGAATTGTCCCCGAGGGAGTGCCCGGCCCCTGCTGCAGGCCCTCGCTGGGAGCCATGTCCGTGCTTGGCTGCCAGCCTGGTCAGCGCTGCTCTGTGGAGAACAGCGTGTGCAGGACAGGTCATGGGCCTGCCAGGGTTCTCAGGTCACTGGAGTGGCTGCTTTGTTGGGAGCCCTCCTTTTCCTTGTTTGAACCCTGAGGCTTTTCAGTCCCTCATCGTGCCCCAAACATGGGGTTACAACATTTCTGTGCAGGAACTCTTCCAGGCTTTGGTGCGCTCTGTTGAGCAGCTGCCAGTCTGTGCTGCCACTCCAGCAGCAGGCCCAGACTGGGAATTCTGGCCTCTCAGCACTGGTGCTCTGAGCACAGCAAGCTCCCTGGCAGTGCAGGACTGCTGTAATGTCCAGCCTTGTACTGCCTGGGCTAGTGCTTTCCTGGGGAGAAGGTGGCTTTGGGGAGGAATGGAGCTGGAAAACTTCTCCCAGTGCCTGAAACGGTGTTTAGTCTGATCCCTTGGAAGTATAAGGGTGTTGGGCAGTGCTTGCACCTCCTGAGCTCCTGGTTCTGGACAAAGCAGCTACTTTATTTCCAAAGTATTGGGTTTTAGTGATGCTTAGGTTTGCAGCGTACCAAGCGCCAGGCCTTGAGCAGGGAATCCTGGATGCTGGGAAGCAGAGCCCTGCTCACCAGCAGCCTGTTGCCTTGGCCACGGTGCTGCTGCTGTTGGCCTTTGTTCTTGGCACAGGTTCAGTGTCAGCGTTGCTGTCACCCTGCAATCTCCTCGCTGCTGCATGACCAGCAGTGTGGTGCCACACATTAACTTTTATCACTGCTCCTTTGAGGGCCCTGTTGGAGATGAATGCTGCAGAGCACCCAGGTGCTGAGAGGATGCTGCCAGAGCAGCCCTCCAGGCCCTGCTCCTTCCCAGGAGCTGTTCTCACACGAGTCGAGCACTGAACCAGGCTGGCTGGGGGAATGCTTTGGGGAGGGCAGACAAAAGGCCTGATGGAGCTGCAGCTGCTGCTCGCTGTCACAGCCGTGTGAGGGTTTGCTGAACGCGCAGCTCTGACAGTCACACGTTCCCTCTGACCCACCGGGGCCCTGTGTGCACCCCAGCCAGAAGGGATCCCTGCATTTTGGGTATTCATCTGTGGGATGCTTTAATTCTTCTTTGTAGTGCATCCAGGACTGATGAAATGTGCAGGCTTAAGAGATAAAAGGGGGAATGTCTTGAGTGACATCCTCAGGGCAGCAGGGCAGGGGCCAAGGACCAGCCTCTGCTCCAGGCAGCCAGCAACACGATGAGAGTACACTATCCTTAAGCTGTATAGGTTGGACATTAGGAGGAATTTCTTCACAGAAAGGGTGTCAGGCACTGGCCCAGGGACATGGTGGAGTCCCCGAACCTGGAGTGTCCAGGGAAGGACTGGATGTGGCACTCAGTGCTCTGGTCCGGTGACAAGGTGAGGAGCGGTCACAGATTGGACTCGGTGGTCTCAGAGGTGTTTCCCAGCCCAAGTGATTCAGTGACACCAGGAGGCGGCTGGGCCTCGGGAGCCGTGAGCTGGAGCTGGGAGCTGCCCAGTGCCTGCTTGCAAGATGGGCCCAGAGCGAATTTCCCACGGCTGCACAGACGGCACAGGAGCGGTGTGCTGCTCCGGGGATCGCAACGGGAGCGGGCGGGGCGGCCCCATGCGCTGAGGCCGGGGGGTGTCCCGGGGCCGGGGGCGGCTCCCGCTCGGCCCCGGGCGCTGCCTGCCCTGCCCTGCCCGCCGCCGGGCGCGCTTTGCGGCCGCCGCGCTTTGCAGCAGGGCCGTAGGGCGAGGTGAGCGCCGGCCGGGCCGGGCCGCGCCGCTGCTGAGGGGCTGCCCGCAGGGCCCGGGACACAGCGGGAGCGGGGCCGGGCCGGCTCCGAGTGCCGCTCCCAGAGCGCCCTTGCTGTGTCAGTGTGCAGGGACACAGCCCCAGGCTGTCACCCCCGTTGTCAGGGAAGGGAATGGGGCACCCTGCGCAGCTGGGGGGGGGGCTCAGCCTGGGGAGAAGGGGGCTCAGCCGTGGTTTAGTTGACAGAATGATGTTCGGTCACAGGCTGCACTCAGCCTCAGAGGTCTTTTCCAATCTCCTTGATTCTGTACCACAGTGTGCGGTCCAGGGAGGATGGAGGCACTGTCCTTTCCCCCGTCCAGGCTGTGCTCAGTCCCAGAGATAGCAGTGCCCGCTGGCACCGTCCGCAGTGCCCAGCACGCGTGGGCCGGGTGCCCTGAGCTCACTGTGGCACAGCAAAGCAGAGCCCGGGCTAGGGAGGCTGCCTGAATGGAGCAGAACCAGGCCAGCCATCGCTGCTGGTGGCAGCAGGAACTTTGAAGCACTGTTTGCCTCCTCCTGGCAGCGCTATTTGTGCACTTACCTTTGATTTATATTTTTTTTTGAACGGCTCTGAATATCTTGGGTGTTGAGGGAGGCAGCTCTAAAAATAACTTTAGAGGCTGGTTATTTCCAAAGTAATTTTTTCTGCCTCTGCCTGTTTCTTTCCCTTCTGTAGCTGATGGCTTTTTCTACTGCTGCAAGGCATGGTTCACACAGAAAATCATGTTTTCTGCTCTGTGCTAGTTCTTGCTCTATTAGCAAACATGCTCTGGGTGTGGGTGATGGTGTGTGCAGGCAGCAAGTGCATGTGATTGCAGATCTAGGTGCAGGAGCTGGTAAAGCAGGAGCACAGGGTCCAGAATGTACTAAAACACAAACCTTTTGAAGGGTCTCCACCATTTGGAAATTGGAGCCACTCAGGTGCAGCTCTGCAGAAGCTGTGTGCCAAAAGGTGTCTCCTCTTTGAACCAGCCGTGTTCAGAGGTGACAGTATTGAGGAAGTCTCATTGTCCCATTTCTCAGACGTGTGCCACAGAATGGCTCATTTTTAATGGTGAATCCCAGCAAGAACCCCAGTCACTGTTAACTCAAGTTCTGCTGCTGCATGTGAAATAACCTCACCTGACAGATGCAGGGGCTGGTACAAGGGTTATGTACAAAGACTCTCACTTTAGGATTAGGACCAAAAAACACTTCTGCAGAGGTTGTTGAGGGCACCTGTTAAATCTAATTTATCCTAATTCTTATGGTGTGATGCTTTTCAGCATCTTTTTTTTTCTAAGGCGACTCAGTTTTGGGCAGCTGTGCCTCTTATCACAGAGCAGCCGCCAAGCAGATTGCTGCCCTGCCTCCACATGCCATGAGTGTGCCAGTACCAGGGATCTGTGTGCTCTGCCTGCCCTGGCAGCATTGCATGCCTCGCTTTCCCATGGAATTGCAGGAGAGGAGCACAACTGGGCTGCTCTCAGGAGCTGTGGGAGACAGCGTTACCTGCGGAGGTTTAACCTCCAGTGTGCAGAGTTGCTGTGCTCCAGTGGCTTTGTTGGCTGCTGCTCTCCTTGCTCCAGGTGCCCTGACTTTGTGCTGTGCCTCACACCTTCAAGCTTCCTTTCTTGGGAAGTTTGTGCTCAGCTTGTTCCTGCCTGCTGCAGCTTTTAGGCTGGACTGAGAAAAGAAAAATCTGGTGAGTGTACGGCATGTCCCTGGCGTTTAATGGGCTGAATTCAAGGCCACAGTGGAGGTGCCTCAGGCTGAGAACCTGACTGCGGAACACTCCAAGCAGCTCTCTGGGGAATTCCCAGAGCTGCGTGTTGCTTCTGACCTCTCTGGAGCAATGGAGCAGCTGTCTCATCTGTGGGACTGCAGCAAACGCTTCCTGATCAACCTGCACCATAGGATGGGAAGTGCAGATCAGCTGGAGTCAGACTTGGCACTGTCATGGTGCTACTGGCTCTGGCTGAGATGGCTCCTGTGTGTCTCTCAGTTGGAGGTTGAAAACAAATCAGAATAGATACTCAGAGGGTCCAGATCTTGTTCATGTCATCCATTCCAAACCCCGGGTGTGCTTCATCCCTGAGGGTGGAGCCTTAGCTGGTGTGAGTCACTGTGCATTGGCGGCCTGGGGTTGGATTCTTTTGTATGTGCCCCCGCACACGTGTGTGCTAATTGTGGAGGCTGAAAGGCACCTCAGCTTGGGTGCTCTGCTCGAGCTCAAGAGCTGAGCAGCCTCCTGAGCGTGTGAGCAGGCTCCAGTGGAGAGGAAAACTCAACACGAGGGGAGATGAAAAGCGATCTCTTGGATCCAGGCTGTGCTCAGCATTCTGTGGACCTGGGAATGCAGCTAGTGCTATCATGGGTTTGCTGGTCTGGAAGGGATTTTACATATAGAAATGGTTTGGGGCTCACCTAGCGAGCTAAAAGCAAGCTTTTTGTTGTTACAACCGTGTCTTTTTTATAACAGCTTCTCGTATTTCTGCTAATTACTATGGTTCCAGCCACAAAAGAGCTTTCTTGTTCTAATTGGCCTCCTCCTGTTTCAATTCAGTTGTGTTGCTGTGTCACCATGGAGACAGTCGTGACGTCATGAGATGTAGCATCACTGAAAAGTGGCTGGGAGGCAGTAGCTCATGTTCCCCCTCACCCCATCCACCCCAGTAATCAATAGCTGGAGCAGAAAGGAGAACAGCTCAATAGGCTTCAGGGAAGATACAGAGCTTTGAAATGAGCCTGAATTACAGATGTGATTTTAAGGCTGTTACCAGAGTGGTGGTGGCAGAAAAGATCTCATATACCCCCTTCTCAAAACTGTCTCCATTTCCTCGTATGTTGTTGAGCTCACTTAAATTAATGCCAGGAAGCCCCAGATGTCCAGCAGTTGCTGTTGTCAAATGCTTGTGGTGCTAAAAACCCAGGCACCCACTGGGTCACATCCTGGGCATAGTGGTGCTGGGCTGGGGGACAGGTACACCGAGCTGTGTCAGCTCTGGCATCAGTCAGAAAAGCTGGTGTTTCACCAGGATGGGACTTGGAAGAGCTTTTTTTGGGGGCTTCCTGCCTTTCCAGCACTCCTGAGACAGCTGTCTCCTCTGTGGAAAGCACCCAGTGGGGTGAGCTGGGTTATGAGACCAGGAGAGCCAGCACTGTCTGTGTGAGCTCAGCAGAGGCAGGGATTTAGCAGAGAACTGGGCTTATTTCTACTGTGGCTTAATTCTACTCTGCCAAAACCATGGGAACTTCCTGTTTCCTGAAATACCATGGTTTGTCACCAAAACACTGTGAGGATGTATTCTGCCCTGTACAGTCCTTGCTGTGCATTTGTCTTCAGCTTTATCGTGTTTTAATTGTTTTGTAAGGAGTCTAGTTGAGAGCATGGCACAGTGTACTCGATCCTCTGCCTTGAGCTGTAATAGCCTACTCAAATATTAACTAACTTCCTCCTGATTAATGGGAGGCAGGGTGGTGTCAGTGCCTGGCCTGGCAAGCAGGGAGCTGATGCTTTCCAGTTATTTCTTGTTTTTGATAGAGGGCTTTGTCATACCCATCACAGAAGCTTGTTACCTGTAACTGTTCTGTTTGTAATGTTTGATATTGGGGGATGGATGAGCAGATTTCTTCTGTTTGTGGGGTGTGTCTGGGTGAGATTGGGGTGCTGTGTGCTGGTCCCACTGCTCAGCAGGGACCTGTGCATGGCACCTTGCACAGTTTGGCTGGAGCTGCTCCGGGTTGTCATCTCTCAGGGTTGACACTTCCTTGGCAAGTGTATCAGCTCCCTTGAGCTTTGCTTGCTTTAAGCAGCCTTGTATTCAGGCAAAAAGGACAAATTCCTGTCATGTGGAAGCTCAAACAAGTTGACTTTTTCAGTGTGAGAAATTTTTGGCTGTTTTCCTAAAAAGATCAGAACTGTTTTCCAGCAGTTCTGCTGACAGACTCATATTTTTTTTTCCCCCCAAATTTTTCTTCTGGGTTGCTGGGTATTCAGGATTAAGGGCTACAACAGCTCTTAGCATGAAGACAAAGGTTTTCTTCACCTTGTCTCTTCCCTTGAAACATTTGGTATGCATCCTGTTTAGGGGCAAAATGACTGAAAGGCCAGTTGCATTTGAATCATGTTAATTTATAGTGCTGCTGTTTTTAAAGTAGCTCCTATCTGGCTAAAGATGCTAAAATCTGCTTTTTAACCAGCATTGCTTAAAAAAAAACAGAGGGTAGGAGATGTTTTCATTCTCTCCTGACACTGGTCACATCTGTCCTGGTGGCTGCAAGGCCATTCCAAGGCTACTTGACTCTGACTTCCAGCACTCAGGTTACTCTAGAGGAGAAAATAACTGCATGAAGGTCTGGGATTGACGCTGTTTATGGCTGCATTGGGCAGACAGAGGCTGTTCAGGAAAGGAGTTAAAACCTCATCTACAAACTGTGCATGGTTTGTAGGTTTAGCTATATTGTAGCACGTTTTCCAATTTCAGTGTATGTAGAGAACTACATCCATGAGGAAGGGTGATGAACTTTCCCTTAATACAGCAAAACAACTATTTCCCAAGTATTTGGAGATTTCCATGAAAGGCTATGAGTTGCTTGCTTCCTGGAAGAGTAGGTTGCTTCTGTCCTTACTCATGGACTTGTCTAAACAGTTAACCTCATCAAATTCCTTAATTACATGAGCAAGTCTCTGAAATTTTTTATTCCCTCAGAATAGGACTGTGTAGAGTTCCTTATCCCCTAAATTTGAGCCCTAGAGGATTAGCTGTTATCTGCTTTTCCTTGCAGGGCTGCACAGACCCCCCTGGGCTGCAGTGCAAGTGTTTTACCCTTGCAAATGCATTGGGTGATGTCCTTTCCCCTGTGCCAAACCCCTTCCCTCAGGACCTGCAGGTTCCTCAAACCCCTCCAGTGAGCTCAGTTGGCCTCTGAAAAAGGAAAAGATGGAAAACCTGAGGTGCCAACCAAGACAGGCTGAGTGCTTGAGGATGGGAACAGAATCATAAAACCTAATATTCTGCGAATTAATGTGGTGTTCTGCTGAGTTTTCTGAACATCAGACCTGTATTCAAACAACTTTTAAAATATGTCTTTGTAGAAGAGAGTCACCTACAGGGTGGTAAACAGTGTCCAGACTTAAAAGGGAGGAGTGAGTGTACACTGACAATGTTTAGAGAGTAAATGCAAAAATATGCAAGATAAAGGGAAATGGTGTTCTTGCCTGAAAGATAAAGTAGTGAAAATTGCTACAAGTCTCTCTGGGCATCTTCCCAACACTGAAGTTTCCTTCATTCTTGCAGCAGGAGCTGGTTCAGGGTTGTGACACAGAGTGCTTGTTCAGATTGCCAGTCAAGAGATTGCTTGTCTCCAGGACCTGGCTTGCAGCAGGCATCAAATTGTTGTGTGTGATCTCTGATAAAGGCTGTGAAACCAGAACTGCCTGATCCTGTTGCAGCCATGGCCTTGTGTACTCATATACAGGTGATGGCTCCTACAAGCATCACCCAGAGATGGAGGTTAACAAATATGGATTTGTGCTCAAAGCAAGCTGAAGGAGAGGCTGCAGAGCTGGCAGATGAGTAGAAAAGTGAAGTTACTGAATGTGTGGAAGCCTCAGGTTCCCATCTGGGCAAGCTGCCACACAGAGCAGGATTTTTCCCTTGGTGTCTTTTTTGCCTCTTGGTAACTGGTCAGTGAGTGGTAAAAGAAAGTCCTTCCTGCTGCTTTGGAGAAAAATGTGTTTGCTCTTTGCATTCTCTGTGCTTCTCTAAGCCCTCAGCAGAGGGAAGATAGCTCAGTGAGCCAAGGTACCTGTGCCTGAGCTCTTTATACTCATTGAACTCTGTGTACTAATGTGGGGTGAGCCCAGAGTGGGCAAGGGTGGCTCTTGGTTGCTTTTCAGTCTTAAAGATATCCTTGTCCAGCCCGTGACAAACTTCAGGCTGTGAATCACTTGTGTGTCAGTAATATTTCCATATTTTAGGCAGACTTGCTGCGCTGTGTGTTGTGCAACACTGTGAGAAACTTTGGAGCTCGGAGGGAAGCACAGCTGGCAGCACTGTCAGACACCTCTGAGCTCCTGGTGCTGAAAGCTGAGCTGACAGTTTAACTCTTTTTGGGCTGACTGGTGCTTAATCCTCTTGGCAGGATTGCCAGAAACTTGGGAATGGCTGGTAAACTGGGAAGCCTGCACACCTGGCCACAGAGACAGGGCAGCCTGGGCTAGTGGAAGGCGTCCCTGCCTGTGGCAGGGGAGTGGGACTGGATGACCTTTAAGGTTCCTTCCAGCCAGATCTTTGAGATTCTGAGTAAACTCCAGAAGCCGTAACCTATGCTTACCCTGTGCCCAGGTTTTCCAAGTCCTTTGAGGTTTTCCTGGAGAGGAAATGTATTCAGGAGGAGGCTGGTCTGTGCTGGTTTGAGAATACCTGTGTGTGCTGTGCTGCACTGTGGGCACACCTGAGCACAGCTGTTCTGCACATTCTCTCTGTGCTCTTGGCTTCAGGTTACCAGCAGATTTCTTTATTTGAAGGAGTGGTGGCTGATATTCAATTGGCCTCCTGTGCTGAGGTTCTCTGAGCCATCCATCTGTGTACCACAGCTGATTCCTGCCAGACCTAGCCCTGCTCTTGGACCATGGTACTTCTGGCTGCCTAGATTTGGAGCTGGCCTTGTGTAACACATCGAGGTCCAGTGCACAGGCTTGGAAGGCTGCCAGTGGAGTTCTCTTGCTGGGAAGCACTGACTGCAGTTCTGAGCTCTTGGTTGCTGTTTTCCTCCATCTCTAAGTGGGGAAGGTCAGAGTTGGGGTTTTCAAGTAGCTACAGTCAGAATTGTAGGAAGGAAATAGTCCAGCAGAGAGCTGCTGAAGGGGGAACTCTGCATGTTCTGCAGTGCATCTTGTACATATGGGAGCTCTGGTCTCTGCACAGTTTCTGCATGTTCCAGTAACTAAAAACTGAAGGTAGAACTCCTTTTTCCTCTTGCAGATGAGATTTATGAATAAACTTCTTAGCTGGCTTTATGGTGAACTCTGACTGATAAGACAAGCAGGCGAATTTCCGTAGTAAGGAGTTTCTAATTGGGAGGTCTGATTTTTCTAGTATTGATAAAGCACAGTGCTTAACACCTCTAAACTGCTTCCTGGTATCCTGTTAGGCACCAAAGCATGAAAATCTGGGCCCATGTTCTCACATGGGAAATGACTTTTCAAGGGGTGTGATTCCAACTCTGCACCTGCTCCTCAGAGTGCAGATGCTTTGTGGTGTGTGCTGGTGTTGTGGTTGTTTTGGTCTTGAGGGGCAGCAGGTGCGTGTTGCCCCCTTGGTGGGCTGCACAGAGATCCTCACAGTACTTACTGGCTGGAAGGGGAGCAGGGATGGATCATCTTAATGGAGGGAAACCTACAATTAGTAGTGGTTTGGGAATTACTGAGGTGTGCTCTCTCTCCAGAGTTCCAGGTTGAGTCTTTTTGTTTGCTCAGTTTGTCTTCTTGTTCCCTGGTACCTTCAGGGAACCATCAGGTCAACATCCCTCATCCAGGGGGCTGCCAGTGGGCCATGGCAGGACAAAGTCTGACTGAAACCTGCCACAGCCAGACTGAGAGCTTTCACACTGCAGAAGCAATTATTGTTCCTTGGCATTGCTCTTTGAACTTTATGGCTCATACACCTAACAGTAACTAAGGATTGTTCTGACCCTTACAGAGAATATACAGTGTATGGGGAAATCTAAATGCCAAATAACTTGAGGGTTTTGAAACTCCTGGCATCTGGTGTGCAAGAACCAAAGCCTAAAGCACAGTGGCTCATTCTGGCAGGGGCTGCTGAATTAAACCATAAAGCTGTTCTCTGCTTAGATTCCTGAGAACACTGTTCCTCTGATAACAGCCTGGATAAGGAAGTGCAGGGTCATTTGCTCAGGGGAACCCCTCTCTAGCTTTAGGAAGTGCTGTTGTGCCTTCCTCTGTTCGGAGTGCTGCATGTATCGAGGAGGTGGGGCACAGGTGTCCTGGGATGGAACTGAAGGAAGAAAAGGCAGCCTGCGGAGGCAAGGCTTCCAGCGATCATGTGCATTCATACGCTGTTAAAATTTCCCCTAAATCATGTTTGTGCTACAAAATCACGGCAGAAGTGAGCAAAGAGAAAGCTCAGACTGAAGTCCGTAAGACAAATCCCAGAGTGCTTTTCGTTTAGAAGGGGGTACTCAGCCTCCCATTCCATTCTTGACCACTCCCTGAAATGCTGTGTGCATATCTGTGCCTGCAGAGCTGCCGTGCACTGGTGCTCCTGTGGGAAATTTACCAGCTTAGCCAAAACTCCCAGCAGAGTTGTATCGAGATGTTTCCTTCAGCACTGCCATAGCATTGAACTCTGTCCCTGAGTTCTGAACAGGGAGCACTTCTGAAACACTCCAACTGAACGGTCCTGGGGGAGACACTGTTGTGCCAGGCACGTGTCCTGTGCCAGACAGCAGCCTGAGAGGGTGTGCTGGATTTGGGATGTCATCCTGGCTTTCAGGACAGCTGGTACTTAACCTAACACAGTACTGATTTTTGTATTTGTATTTTGTATTTGTATTGTAAATTGGAGCATGCTTGGTTGGGTTCCAGACCTAGAGAAAGCAAGAGTTACCTGGATCTTCTGTCCTTCATGAGTGGAATGTTAACAGAGCTCAGACCTGAGACCGCCATGGCCCCGCAGTGGGGAGGGGCTGTGTGTCCATCTGGCACCTGGGCATGGGCAGTGGCTGCTCAGCACTGAGGGGAGCCAGGTGCAGCTGGGAGGGAAAGGACCCTGGCTCTGCAGCTCTGCTGCTGTCCCCGTGGCTGTGACACTGGTGTGGCAGTGCAGAGTGCTAGCACAGTTTTATGTTCTGTATTCTGCCACCCTAATCCTGGGCTACTCTTCCCACTTTTCCTTTGAGCTCAGCAGTTCTGACTGCGGTCCTCTGTCCATGGATGCCATCACAGGAATGCTGGCTGTGTTACCTTGTGCAGAACACCTGTGTTGGTGCTGGAGCCCTGCCAGCACTGCCTGCCTGCTGGGAGCTGCCAGGGCAGACACATCCTCCTGCAGCCAGGACGCTGTGCTGGCACCAGTTGTGGTGGCCCGCTGCGGCTGAGGTGACTCACTGCTGTTACACCCTCTCCCCACGGATAAGGCATTCCTGCTACAGGGAGAAGGAGGCCTGGCTTCCACCAGGCTCTAGAGCAGCTGAGTCAGATGTCTTGTCAATTAATGTAATTAGCAATTAGCTGAGGAAATACCTCCTGTAACTGTCTCCTCAGTTGTATCTGCAAGTGGCCAGAGTAGCAGGGGACAGTCCTGTGGTACCCAAGGGAGGTGGCACCTCACGGATTCTCCCAGGCGTGTTGCAGCAAAGCTGCTGACATTGCAGTCCATGGAAATTTCCTGATGGAGATGATGCAAACTGCTGTGAGCTTGCAGTGAAATAACCCTGCAAGTGCTCTGCTGCTCCCTCCAAGCCTACTCACATCCATGTTCCCACAATTAGATAACTGGCCACGCATCTGTTTACAAAGCAGTATCCAAAACAGTGGGTTGCTGTTCTGTTTCCTCAGCTGGGCTGTGTGCTAAAGACTAGAATTGAATCTCTTGCTAAAAGGGAGTTGTTGGTTGTTTTTTTCCTATGGCTTCTTTAATGCAAAACTGTCTTCCCCATCTCAAGCCTTGGGCTTGTAGGTATGAAGCTTGTCTGCTGTCATCTCATAGGCATCCTGTGTCTGCTGCTTGTCTGGGACAGGAATAGAAACACCCCTGTGAACAGCATTCATTGGTGTGATGGTGCTGCTGGGGGCACAGCCATAGCCTCTGGAGAATGCCCACTGTGGGAAGGGCTGGCAAAACTGCTCTGCCTCCCTGAAAGGCCACAAGAGGCTAATCCCAGAGCAGCTGGCACCTCCAGTGGGTTTGGGATGCTCCTGGAGCAGGTGGAACCCCACCCAACAGCAGTGTGGGGGCCCCATGGGGCAGTGGCTGCTGGGCAGAAGGGCTTTGGGCCCCACACATTTCTGGGGTGCACCAGCCCCCTCAGACTGGGGTCCAGAATCTGCCAGCTCTTCACCAGCTCTGTCCCATTGGAAACAAGAGAAGTCAGATGTGAAAATGAATGCTCTTATTCATTGATGTCCCACCTCTTTGCCTCCTGCATTTTACCATTAATTTATCTTCAAAAGCATTTGTGGCTGGTTTTGGCCTTGGAAAGGATGTTGGATAAAGGACTTTTTTTCACTTGCTATCATATAGTGACAGAGCTGAGAGCAGACTTTTTTAGGTGTATTGAGGAGGACAGTTATTCCTGCAGTGTGACCTCCAGGTCTCCAGTAACCTGGGCTGCAATGAGAGTTTAAGCCCTCTCTCTTTCCAGCACTGGGCTGGACTTCTCCCTGCTGGATAAGTCTCTTGCTGACAGCAAGTTCACAGTGTTGGTCCTGCCTGGCTGCCAGAGTCCTACAGAGGAGTTGTCTGGTGGAGTCATCCTGTTCCACTGACCTTCATCTTCAGTCAGTATCTGCTGTGTCTGTCTTGAGGCTTCTGACATGGCCCAGATCCAAGAAACTTGACTGGGCAGCTCTTCCTCTGAAACTGGGCCTCTGCTACATAAACAACCCCAATGTTTCCGTGAAAGTGCTTTCCAGGAAAATGTAGCAGCAGGGATTGGGCGGGTTTGTTTCCCAATGTGGTGTCCCAGACATTAGAAGTGACCCCAAGTGCACAGTCCCTGTACAGGTGATACTGGGACCACTGGATGTGCTGAGGGTCCGTGCCTGGATATGCTCTGTGCTTCCCCCTGCAGTGACGAGGGCAGAGCAGTGTCCTTCTGTCCTTCCCAGCCATGTGCCCCCATGGTGGGGCTGTGTTCTGGTGTATTTTGCCACAGTCTGATGGAAGATTCCTTCTGGCAAACAAACGCCTTGAGCAGACGGTTGGAGACCTGCTCTTCGATGCCACCCTCGTATCCCACAAGCTCAGTGCTGTTCTGGGGCTGTCTTGCTGCTCACTGTTGGGTTATTTTTGGCTGGTGGCTCTTATTTCAAAAGGCTACTTCAGGTGAAAGCACTTGCTGGACTCACCCCAAGTAGCTGACACAGTCAGTCTGTCCTGGGAGGCCACAGGAGCTTTCTCAGGAGTGCCTTGGAGCTGAGCACAGCAGAGGCCAGGCTGGTGGCTGCCCTGGAAAGCCTTGCATCCAAAGATTGGCATTTTACTGTTCCTAGGAATTTCATCCTCCAGCTGGTCTGGGGGTTGGACAACTGGCATGACAAGGAGTGGCTCCTTGAATGCTGTAATGCATTCCAAGTCTAAAATTGTTCCCAGGCCAAGTGTGGGGAGATGGCCAAGTGGAGGAATAACTCCAGCCTTGGGCAATCTTTGCAGTTTATCTGGGATTTTCAGAGAAGTGTAGAGATGGGACTTTTCCTGGAGAACTGATGGCACCATCTTTTCCTTGGTGTGTTAGTTCTTGATAGTCAGGTTTTAGAAATCTTGAGCTGGTTCTTTCCAAAACCATTTTGGCCTTGTATGGGTGAGGAGGTGTCTGCAAGGAGCAGTTTGATTTGTTCCCTCCATCTGTCCTTGCAGGAAGAGCTTGCCCTGTGTGCTTTGGAGCTGGAGCTGCCTGGGACTTGGGCTGGGAGCAAGGGAAGGGATGGGCATGGATATGGTCAGAACATCATCAGCCTGCTGATGTGCCTTCAAAGGCTGGCACACAGCCCTTGGGCAGGGTTGCAGCTCTGAAGACCTGTAACCAAAGCCCCATAAATTCCTATCTGGAATGTCACTTGGACTGATGTTTTCTGTTCGACTGAGTCCAGCAGATCCCCCATTTTTGCTGTGGCTCCACTGTGCTTCCTGGTTAGGTCACTTTAGAACTGGCAAAGGTTCTTGTTTGGAGCAGGGGCTTTGCATTCCTGAGAACCCCAGTGCTCCTTGTGGTGCCTGCCGTTGGTGCAGGTGCCTGAGAACACCTAGAACGTGCTGGGAAGGAGAGCTGAAGGTGTGCAGGAAGAGGGGGCATTGTGGATAGGCTTCCTTCAAGGCTGCTCTTGATCTGTTTAGAGCTCCTTGGACTATGGAATAGCTGGGCTGGTGTGTTTTCAGCAGGCTCTGGAGGCCCTTCAGGCTCTGGGAGACCAATTGAGCACTGTTTCGTGGGAAGGTCCCGTTGCTGTGCTTGAGCAAGGAGTGACTTCTTGCAAAGACACCTCTGGTTAACTGTCTCTTTCAGGAGCACCTTCAAAACAGTCTGCCTGCATCATTCTCATCACCTTTCTTAAGCCACTCTAAATCACTTGTTACCTGTTCCCTATCCTGACATTCACCCTCTACCATCCAGTGCCGAGCCACTGATCAGGAAAAGCCAAAATGCTTCTCTTCACCTACTGGTTGGTACTTGGTGTTTACAGGTGAAGTCCTGGGAGGAAGCTTTTTGGAATATTCTGCAGAACACCCTGAGATTTCTGAATTTGGTGTGGATGGTTTTTATTTTGTGGCTGGAGTTACACAACTGCTAAGTTGAAAGGAGTGGAGGGAGAGGAGATCACTCATTTGGAAACAGGAATAAATATAAGCAGGGTGGGAAATGAAGCCAAGAAGGCTTTTGGCACATAACTGCCAAGGCAGGAGAATGGTCTGTTCCACAGTGAGCAGGTTCCTGAAAGCAGCAGGGAGTGCTCTGGTGACGTTTAATGCTGTTGCTGGAGGCTGGGCTTTACTGATAACCCTCCTTGGAAGGCCAGGGAGTCATTGTCACATCCTGAATTCCAGACAGCGGGACAGAAGGGACTAGGTCCCGGTGCCATGGGAATAGCATGACTAAGCCAGTGCCTTCAGCTCTGTGGCCTAGAATTGAGTCTGTTCACTGACTGGGTGAACAGACCTGTGCTCCAGCCTCTCCCTTGTGTCCCTTTCCTAGCTAAGTCTCAGATCCTTGGCGTACCTTCATGGCAGGTTCTGCAGGCTGGAGGGGCCGGGTGTGTGGGCAAACAGGTCCTGCACCCCTGAATCCAGACCTGCTACCCATACTTGTGGCTAAGTGGTGGTCTGGGCTCTGAACTTGAAAGCTTATGGGGACTCTTCAGGCCTGTGAACCAGGAATGTGGTGTTTTGAAGCCTGCAGGAAAAGCAGAGCAAGCTGTAAGATGAAGACTTGCTGGTGGCTGGAAGCTTTGTAGGTCACAGATACTGGAGCCCCAGGAGAAGACTCTGCATGCATGCCTGGGGTCTGTTGTGCTCTCTGACTTCAGAGCTGGGGTTGCACAGTGGCTCTCTTGTCAATGCCTGCTCAATTCCTGAAATGAGGTATTCCAGAAAGGGCTGGGTTTGCTCTGGATCCCCCCTTCCTTGGGGCATCCATTATTCAGGGACTGCTTGTGATACTTGAAATTCTTAGGTACTCAGGGCTGGGGACTCTTGGCCTCTGAGAGAGCAGTGTGAGCAGTGGCACTGGGGACACATGGCTCTGCTCCTCTGTGTGCCTCTGTCAGCAGGGAGGACAGCTCTGTGCTCTGCAGGCTCCATGGTTAGTTCAGGTGGGAGCCCTGGGCAATCCAAGCAATGAGCACAGCTTTCCAAAGCTTCCTAGCACCCTACCCAAAGGGAATAAAAGGTTGAAATATTTGCTTAATTGCCTGCTCTGAGTCTGAGGACTTCCCTTCCTCTCTAGATCAGACCAGACTGTGCTGCAACAGCTGAACCACTGTCAAATTTAATGCTAATGGAGAGGGAGCAACCTGCTACAGTCTTTTCTGTTTGTTCATGTGATTTTTTTTTTTTTAATCTTATGGATAATGCCATGTTAAACAATGAAATAGAATATGGAACAGCTTTCTCTAACATGCAAAGCTTGTCCTGTGCCTCAGCCAACAGAAGTTTCCCAGCAATTTTGACTTTTGATTCTTCAGTATTAGCATAATGTTGCCACATCTTGGTTTGTGCATACTTAAGGGAGGAAATAGCTTCAACTGAATCTGGCTATTAAAACCTCTTGATGATTGTAGCTTTGAAGATGTAAATCTTGGCTGCTGGCTGCCTGACAGCCACTGTCCAGGTAGAAACAGTGTTGACTAAAGGCTGGAATTTTTTCACTGTGACATGAGTCCAGCCTGATGACATCCCATCTCCCAGGTGCAGAGGGTGTTCAGTGCTGTCTCCTCAGCTGCTGACATGTGTGCTTTCCCTGGCCCTGTGGCTACAGGGTGGGGTTTGTTTTCAGCTTGCAAAGAATCCCTCGTCATCTGGGTGTGGGGAGGGTTTTTCATAATGTCCTGGGAAAAGCACCTCTGCTGCTCCTGGTGGCATCACTAAATGCTTGTCCTTGCCTAAAACAGTGGAATATCTTCCCGTGAGCAAGGGAGAGTAGCAGATTTCCTGCATCAGGTAAAATTTGGGATAGAGTAACTGAAAATGGTGATAAAAATCCTGATGCTGAACAAAGTGATGGATAAATTAGTTCTTACCTTGAGGGGGGGTTTTGTTGGCAGTGATGGTGGCAATTTCTCAGAATTTTAGGTGGGCTGCAGAATTGTTGGTTGCTTGTGTTCTCGGGGATGCAGCAATGCCCTGGGAGCCCCATGTGTGCTGGGGAGTTCAGTGATTGCTGCCATCAGCACAGGCCTGTTCCTGTTATCACGCTGTGTGCTGACAAGCTGCTGGCTGCCATCAGTGTTTTCAGCACCCTCTTGGCCAGCTCTTCTGTGAACAGTGTTTAGTGGCACACTTAAAATGATGGTCACCCCTCCACCCTGCTTCCAGGACTGTCCATAAGTGGGAATGTGCCAATAATGCCTCAGCAGCTGGGTAGTGTTTGCAAAACCTTCCGTGGACCCTGCTGTGGGCTTGGTTGTCCCAAAGCTTTGGGGGTGATTCTGCTGTAGGGGAGCAGCTCCTGTTCCTGGAGCTGTCCAAAAGTCCTGGGCAAAGTGGTTCCTGGTGGGCTGGGGGAGGTCCCTGGACTGAGAGGGAGGTGTGTGGGCAGTCACAGTGCTGTTTTGCCACGCTGGACTGGCACACTCACCTTTCTGAGATGGCAGCACTTGGGATATTGCACTTACTGTTGTGCTCAGGGTGCATCTCGCTGCCCGTGCATGGAGAGCTTGAGATGCATCTCCTGTGACACGTGAGCAGATGCTTGGGAGTGACTGGATTTGGGGCTTCAGCAATCAGCATAACCTAAAATAGCTTGTTTTAACTGCTGAGCTCTGACACAGATAAGAAGAGATTCGGTTTGCCATGGTTTCCAGCCATTTCTAGCCATATGGATTTTGACTGGCTGTGACTTTGAGGAGGTGTGTTGAGATTCCCTGGACTTCTGCAGTGGCAGGGAAGTGAGTTAAAAGCATCCACATATGCCATCCTCCAAGTGATGTGGCAGTGCATGAAGTGAAGCGATGGTGAAGGGAGAGGATATTTCATGCAGTGCATCATTAGCTGGTGGAACTTACTTCTGCAGGAGATTCTAGAAACTGCTAGCTTGGAGAAAAACTAACAAGACCTCCCTAATTACACTAAACTTGGATGATTAATGCTAATACCCTCAGTGCACTTAGGAGTGGCTGCAGTACTGGGTGCATGGAGGATTTGCCATCATTCCTTACATGTCTCCTCCCAAAGCATCCCCTCCTCCCTGCAGTTTGCTGCTTTGCAGAGCAGCTGGAAACCATCCCATGTGGAGGAGGGATAGGGGAGCAGCCTGTGACCTGGTGGCACTGGCTAATTCCTGTCTGGTTCACGTTTATGCCCTAATTCCTTGTCTCTGCTGGATAACCCTGAGCAAACCTTGCAGAAAGGGCAGCATTAAACAGGGAGAGGGACACAGGGACTGGTCACTGCTGTGGGACAGGAATTCTGTGGTGCCCAGTTCCCTTCCCCTCTCTGCCTGGTATCCATGGTCTGGCATGTCCCATGCCTCTCTCCTAGAGACACTCAGGGCTGTAGAGCCCAAACCAGCCCAGACACAAAGCTGCAGAGTGCAGTTGGCAGAACAGACCCTGCAGTCCCACAGTGACAGAACTGACATTTTGGGACTGCCACAGTGAGTGTTTAAAAGCAAGGAGGGATGGAGCCTGCCTGCAATACGTGCCACTCCTGAGAAATGCTCTCTGGAATGCAAATTTCTACGTATCTTCAGTTGTGTTTTCCCTCTCCTGTTGTGCTAGCAGGTCCCTCTTGTCTCTGACCTGCTGGCTGATGCTGTTAGAGCTGCCCTGGGCACTGTGTGGTTGTGCTGCTGCACTAACCACCTGTGTGTGTGGTCAAGTCCAGTGGACACTTCCTTGTGCTGCTGCTGAGCTTTATTTGCCACATCTGGATGTGATGCTGCAGGCACAGGACCCTGCATCAGGCAGATGAAGTGGATGATGCTTCAGTGCATCAGCAGAAAGGATTGCTGCTCTTGTTATGGCAGCACCTTTCAGCACAGCTTGTCTCACTGTCTGAGGAGCTTTTACGTGGCTGATACGTGGTCACTAAGCTGTGATCCATGTGGTTCTGAAGTGGTCCTGGTATCTCCTGGGAGTGCTGGGTGCTGAGCTGCTGGGCTGTGAGGTGCTGTGTGCTCCAGTCTGTCCAGTCCTGCATTCTCCTACCTGCCACTGGCTCCAGGAAGGTCTGTGTGACCTGTTCCAATGCCAGGAGCTGATGGAAGTGCCTGCTCTCTCTAGAAATGCTCTGTGGCATGGATGGTTCAGAGCTGAGCCCCTTCCTGTTGGCCTGCTGAAGAGGACTGCTGAGGCTGCTCTGTGCACATGTGTAGGCAGGGTGTCTGCAGGGCTTTCTTGCCTTCTGCAGAGACAGGAAAAGCAGCAGTGTGGGTTCTCCATGTCCCCTAGTCCCATGTTCCAGTGTGTGCACAGAAGGTTCCGACCCCTTCATCCTGGCGTCCCATCACTGCTGCAGCCAGGGACCTGCTCCCCCCCCCTGTGCTGCCAGGGCTCAGGCCAGGGTCAGGGCCCTCTGGAGCTGTGAGTGAGGAGGAGGAGGAGTCTGTAGCAAACAGGCTGCTGGGTGATGCAGCAAGTCCTGGGTCTCACAACTTGGTGGCTCTTTAGTACAGTAGGACCCCATTTCTGCATCCTCTGCACAAAGGCCAGCAGGGAGGAATGCTGTGGCCTTAAAGACCAGCTGGGCTCCTGTTGCTCGGAGCTTTCTACTACCAAACCTGCCATGAGATCAGAATTCCAGTGGCTCTGTCCCCATGGCCTCTGCTCTGCGCTGTGCTGCAGGGTGCCCATGTGCAGGCGTCTGCCTGGGGGAGGGCTGTGCCTGGCCACCAGGACTGAGCTCCAGGCCTGCCTGGGTGGGCTCTCAGCTCCTCTGGCAGCCCTGGCTGTGCTGGAGGAGCCAGGCAGGATCTGGCAGCAGGAGGAGCCACTGGTGACTCTCTTGTGCCCAGCTGGCAGGACAGTGCAGGTGCTGACTGCTAGTGCAGGGTCCTGGGCTGGGTGCACAGCAGGAGTGTGGTGTTGATCAGAGATGCCAGGGCTATCTGTGCTGCTTCACCTCTTCGGTGTGAAACCCCTCAGCCCTCATTAGTGAGGGTTTTTGAGGGGATCAGCACATCCTGAGGCTCAGCACAGAGCAGAGGAGCGCTGAACTGATGGAGCATCCCTTCAGCCCAGCCCCTCTGTGGAGGAAGTGTGTGCCAGCACTAAATGGGCACTGAGCTGGCAAGGCACCCCATCCCTGGGGATCAGGCACCCCAACCCAGAGATGCAGTTCTGCTCCTCCTGGGACTGGGCTCATGGCTTTTCTCCTCCCAGCTGGTGACTTCTTGAGGCAGAATGGTTGGGCTTGAGGGTCTTGGTGGTTGTTGATGAAGTAACCCCCAGGGCAGAGAAAGGCAGGGAATACTCCTTTGGGCTGCTGCCCTGTGCTGGCTGGGTTGGAGACTTGTCTGAGCCCCCAGGACAGAAGGGACACTTGCTGGATGTGTGGCTGGAGCAGAGTGGAGCTGCTCACCATGGCTTCAACTCACTTAAAACCCCCTGACAATTGCTTTGGGGAGGGTGGGGAGAAATCCCAGTGTCTCCTGCAGCACACGCAGCAGCCCCAGTGTCAGCTGCTGCAGCTGGCTGTGGGAGTGCCTGTGGCTGGCGTCCCCTGCAGCATCTGCTGTGTCCCTGCTGACTCTGCAGCAGGCTGTGCTGAAAGAAGGGATAGCCAGATCTGTCAGGAGCCAGCAGTGTGAGGTACCCTATTTTTAACCCCCAGCATTCTTGTGGGGATGTCTTCTGTTGCTTCATGCCTCTTTTAAGTTGGTGACCTTCTACAAGTGGCTTTAAAAAAAAAAAAAAAAAAAAAGGCAACCTGTCTTGTCTTCCCAGTGTAATAGTTCTCAGTGTATCAGTGCTTATTATCATTTCTGTGCTCAGGAATTCCAAATTGGGAGCATCTCCATGATGCTTAAACATTGAAAACTCTGAAGTCCCTCATGTAAAGAGTTTTCAGCCCTCAGCCTTTCCTTCTCTGGTGAAATGTTCCCTCCCAAAGCACAGGGACTGGGCCTGTGATTGGAGCTGGCTGCTGGGGCTCATGCAGCCCTGATTGCCCCTGTGGCTGCCCCAGGCATCCCTGGACACCCTGCGTGGTGGCTCTGAGGTGAGCAGGGCTGCAGCTCTTACTGAGGGCATCTCAGTCACAGCTGATCAGAGAGCACAAATAGTTGTACAGAGCATTTTGTGGTGCATATCTGGATGAGAGCTCTACTGTTAGTCTACAAACATACAGCTGAAATTCAGAGAGAGTCTGCTTCTGCGTTTGCTTCTAGCTGCAACATTTGAGAGGTGCTCCCTTGAGTTTGAGGTCCTTTTTCTGCAAATATGTCCAGTTTTTTCATTCCAGTGATACACAGGAACGTGCTGTACTTGGAGTAGTCGGGCAAGTGCAGGGCAGTCCTTTTTTTCCTGACACCAAGTACCAGATGGATACATGGGTGGTAAAATACTGTCCTGCAGCAGGGCCTTGGGGGTGTGCAGGAGTGCTGTGGCCAAGACCTGAACAGGAGCAAGGGGTGACAAACCTCTGCCAGCCGTGGCCATGTGCTCACTCCAGCAGCGCACGGAGGTGTCTCCCAGCTGGGCAGCAAAGACCGGTGGCACAGGTCTGTTAGTGCTGGGACTGCCTCTCTGGCTGCTCAGGGAGGGCTTGGAGGAGGGCATTTGCTTACAGCTGAGAAGTTATTTCTTTGTGTAACAAAATGCCAGACTGCTGAAAGGCAGTGTGCAAGCCCAGTTCCAGCTGTGCCAGGGGGAGCTGCAGCATGGGGCTGGGTGGAGGCTGCTCCCAGAGGAGACTGTGGGAGCAGGGCTACTCAGGAAGGGCATCTCCCCTCTCTGTGCTTTTCTCACCAGCGAATTGATGCTGTTCAGGGGGAAACAGTCCCTTCCCATGGGTCAGAAAAAGTGTCTGGGGTGTCATTCTGAGTGAGGGCTGCTCATCTTCTGTAGCTGCTGGTGGGAACAGCTGCAGTGGTTGGAGTGACGCTCCTGCCTTGGAGAGTCAGGGTGTGACCCCAGCCTGCTGCCCCTCATCTCTCTTCTGTCCCTGCTGCATCCCTCCTGCCCTCTGCTGTGCTCCTGACGCTGCTGGGATTCCCCTGCAGCCTCTGCCTGCAGTCCCTGTGGGGTGAGGGTGTCCCATGGCAGTGCCCAGGGCCTGGCTCTCTGTGCTGGGAACAAGAGGATTATATGGTGGGAGAAGTGACCAGCCTGCAGTGGTCCCCTTGTCCCAGCTGCCATTCCAGCCATGCCCAAGCACTGCTGCTCTGCCTGAGCTGTGCTTGGGCTGAAAGTTGAGGGTGGGGAGAGTTGAATTTCTGCTCTGACCTCCTCCAGAAGTACTCAGGGTGATTTGGGTGTCTGGGCTGGGTTTATGCAGGGCTGTCACAACAGGTGAAAGGGCTCTTCCTGGTGCTGCTGCCTGGGAGGAGCTCCTGGGAAATTCTCTGTCCATTCTCTGTCCTCTGACTCACAAGCACAGCCTGGCTTGTGTGTGGGCTCTGTGACAAGCAGAAGCAGCTGGTGAAGTGTTCATGGTGTTCCTCGGGATCATCTGAGAGTTAAAGGGCTCTGCTGGGCTGGTCACTCTTCAGGGCTCCATGGGCACCACCACGGAGGTGGCACATGGTGGCACATGCTCTGGGGAGCTGCTTGTGCCAGGATGCTGCTGCTGTTGGGGTCACCCTGCAGCTGGGAGTGAGGGCTGGCAGGAGAGCCCACAGCCCTTCCCTGGCTCCCACATCTCACTTGAGTGTGTCTCTTACTCGCTGTAGTATCAAGGTGAGGTTTTTAGTTTTTCAAAGATCACTGCTACTGAAAGGGAAAGCACTGAGGTAGGAGGTGTTTATAGCATTTCCATAAACTGCATGTTTGATCAAATGCTGTCACTTGACTGTTTTCTGGGAGTTGTTTTGTTTAATCACTATAAAACTTCCTTTAAATCTCCTCCAGCTCTCTAAAGACAGTCATTCTGTCAGAGCAAGAGGTGGCACTTTCCCATCATGTCTAGATGGAAATGTATGGGAGCCATGTGACTTTTCACATGGGCAGATAGTGATAGAACAAGCAGAAATTGTTTTAAAGAGGTGAGATTTAGATTAGATATTAGGGGAAAAAATCATCCTTGTGAGGATGGTGAGGCCCTGGCACAGGGTGCCCAGAGAAGCTGTGGCTGCTCCATCCCTGAAAGTGTCCAATGCCAGGCTGGACAGGGCTTGGAGCACCCTGTGGTGGAAGGTGTCCCTGCCCATGGCAGGGGTAGAAAAAAGATGAGCTTTAAGGTCCCTCCAACCCAAGCCTCTATGATTTCTGACTTGTATAATTTTCACCTTGACTGACAAAATTTGGGTAGGCTTCTCAGCAGTGCCTCTAACTGGTGCAGGTGTCTTGACCTTCAGTGTGCAGAAGGAGAAAAATCAGTTCTGAAGTGATTCTTGTGAACCATAAAATTAATGTGTCCATGTTGTCTTTGGTATGAATTGTCACTGGGGCTCATTTTCACTTGACTCTCTACAAAGAAAACATCCTACAGTTCATTACAGCTCCAACCTTGAAGTGTTCCTCAAGCTGATGAAAATCAGAGGTCAGGTCACTTGGAATGCAGCTGTTCCAGTTCCCTTTGCTGTTGGAAACTGCCTCCCAAAGCAGCTCCTTCCAGCCAGGACACCCTGTGGCAAAGGCCAGCCCAAAGCCCTGCAGCTGGGATCTCCAGGGGGATAATGCCACTGATGCCATTTGCTGCGAGATTATTCTATGGCTGTTTTATTTAAAAGGCAAATGAGCTTGCCTTGTAGGAGAGAGAATTTCAGAGTGTTCTGCTTTCTGTGTGAGGAAATGAGGTCGTTCCTCCAGCCCTTGCCGAGGGGAAAGCGGGGTATGCATGGAGCAGGACAGGGATAGCAGCCAGCCCTGGTGTTTGAGGGCAGGGGAGCTTGCCTCCACAGCTGACTCTGGCTGGGGCCTTTGAGGCGATTTAACAAAAATAAGGATGGTTTGGGTAGATCTTTGAAGTTCTTGGAAGGATTGGAAATGTCACCAGGCTGTATTGAATCAGCAATAGCAGCAGAACATGGCACTTGAGGCCAGACACACTTGAGGGCAATTGTGGTGCTTAAATCTGACCCCAAATACCTTGGCTGTGATCCTGGTGGTGCTGCCAGGTACTGAGCAGGTACCAGGCTGGTGCGGGGAGCAGGGCCTGGATTTCACATTCTCTTGTGACTCTACTTTTAGTTTTCCAAGAAGCAAATGCCTCTGGAAGGAGAGGAAGAGGAGCCCAGCATGCCCAGCTGTTTTTGAGGGTCCAGAGGACTCTCCAGTATAAGGCTCTGCAAACAGCTCCCCTGGCCAGGGCTGCATCCGTGGGCATTGCCCAAGCCCTGAGGGCAGGTGCAAGGTGCTAATTTGGAAACATGTTGCTTTCTAAAAATAATTACAGGAGAAAGATTATAAACAAACAACCTCCTCCCCAAAATCAATCATCCACAGCATGCTGTGAATTCCAACTGCTTGCTGAAATAAGCCTTAGAAGGTCCTGTGAGCAGGAAGAGCCTAGTGCTGCAAAACTGGAAGCTTAAGCATGACTTCCATGTTCTGCTGTTGTTCCACACCTTTTTGGAGCAGGGATGATGTTCCCAAGCAAACTGAGCTGATGGTCCTGCTCCAGTGCCCACAGGAATTGTAGTTACACATTGCAGCACAAGCTGATTTTAAGATGTAAAAGGCTGTGACCTCAGCAAATCCAGAGCAGATCATGCCTGCTGAGCTGCAGCCCTTTGGAGGGGTAAGTCAGCAACTGGAACGCTCCTGACTGGTGGGATTGGCCTCAGAGCCAGGAGGGAATGTTGCCTGCTTCTCCTGTGGAAACACTGGGATGTTCTTGTCTTCCTCAAGGTTTGTCTCCTCCCGCAGATGCAGGAAGCACTGACCCTTAGTTCAGTGTTGTGCTGAGGGCCAAGGACAGACTCTTCTGGATGGGTTTGCTCTGACTTTGGTGTTTGAAGCCCATTCTAAGAAGGTGTGGTTTCTGAGATTGCTGGGCAGTCAGAAGTCCTGTTTTATGTTTGCAGAGGGCTTCAGTGGAGTTAATTTGCAATTGCACTAACTAATGCATCCCCAGTTGATGAAAGCTCCTGATCCTTTTGTGTTTGTCACTTGCAGTGTTTCTTAGAGCCTTAGATTTACGTTTGTGGCTCAGGCAGTGAACCCTTTGAGCACAGATACATGAACAGGGGTGTGTTTTGTTGGTCCTGGGTCTTACCCTTCCAGCAAAGCCTGTGCTGCCCCTCAGCCAAGGGGTCCCAGGAACGTGCCAAGGGGATACTGTGGTTTCCCCCCTTTAGCAGAGCAGCACAAACAGTATCTGTGCTGCCTGTTGGTAAGTGGACAATGACTTTGGGTCTGGCTTACTGGCCCTGGATGCCACTGATCTGCCCCAGAAGCTCTGTGCTGCTGTGTCCTCCCCTTGTTCTGCCTGGCCAGGCTGCTCTATGTCAAATAGTCATCAGTGTCCTTTCCCCAGTCCCAGCCCTGGCAGTGCCCAGTGCACCTGGGGAGCTGGGCTGGGCTCATGGTGGCCGTGCCAGCTGAGCCACCAAGGGCTGTGGCCAGTCCAGCTCCAAGCAGGACAGTGTTGCAGGGGCTGTGGGTAGCAGGGCACCCTGGGTACTGTCCCTGGAGAAGAACAGGGGCCATGTGGAGGGATTTAACTGAAGGGACATGTGGCATGCTTTCACCTCTGCCAGGTGGGGTGGCTCTGGCTTGCCCTGGCCAGTGGCCGCTGTAGCCCTGGTTCAGTAGCAGGGGTAACCTGTTGTTTTGGGGTGTAGGCAGAGCTGATCCAGGGGTGCCTCTGCCATGGCTCTGGTCAGGCTGCTCCTACACTGCTCCATTGAGATGGGCTGTGTGAGTCAGGCCATGAGACTGGGCCATGGAATTGCTGTTAGAAGGGATGCTCCACATCAGGCAGCTCTGGCAGGGGGACTGTGGTCACCCCTCACCCGTGTGAGGCAGAGGGTGATGGGTCCTGCCATCAGGACACTGCTCAGTTTGTGCTGGACTTGGTGTAGTGGCTTGAGGGAACTGAGATGCATTAGGTGCTTTCTAAGCTCCTGTGCAGATCCAGGCTGGAGGCAGCTGGGCTGGCAGCTCTGCACAAGCCTCTCACTTCTCCTCTGCCAGCAGCACCATTCTGGTGCTGCTCAGCATCTCTGGGCACAGAAACACTGCTGGAAACACAGATCGCCTCCTCTGTAATTCCTCCCTTTTAGTTCCTCCTTTGAAGTGGACCTTTAGGTCTTAATATGGTAAATAGTGGGATGTGTAAGTGCAGGCATGTCCACATACTGTCCGTGAGGCTCCTGGGGCAGCTCTGGTTGCCCCACAGGGAATGTGGCTCCCAGGGATGCTCGGAACTAGCTCTGGCTCCGCTGGAAATGGTGAGGCAGGTGTGGTGTGGGGAGTAACTGCAGATCTCTGGGACTAAGGCAAGGGCTGGGGTGCGTTATGGGATGCAGGGGAAAAGCAGTTTGGGATTGCACAGGACTTACTGGGAGGAACCAGAGGTAGAATAAGAAAGGGAGTCTGGTGGCTTGGGGTGGACAGAGTGCAGGGGTGGGAGGGGAAAGGGGGTCAGGTGTGTGTAGGAGGTGGCTGCTCAGTGTGTTTGGCCGTGCCCTGCCCAATGCAACGTGTCCTGGATGCACAGCAGCTGGAGTGGCACTGTGGCCTCAGGGACTTGTATATCCTGGGCAGACTGAGGGCCTAAACATGGCTGTTGCAGCATCCACATGGATTTTACTTGTATTTTACGTGTATTTTCACTGGTGGACTTCCATCCTGTCTAGCCAGAGACAGGAACAGGTTGGCGGTGGCTGCTGTCCTGCTTCGTGTGGCCAGCCACATGTCTGTCCCTGCAGGTGGGATATGTGTGTTCTGTGTCTGCTGGGCACACGTCTCCAGCCTTACTGCCACTTGCATCTGGGGCCACGGACTGGCAGCCACACTACTCTTGGGCTGTTGCATCCAGACAATGTCTTCTGGCGTGGAGCAGCTGGGCTTGCCAGGGGCTTCAAATGTGTGTTCCTGCCATCAACATCTAACAAATTTTATGGCTTCTTTCCATTTTATAGGAAAAACCATCACCCTGATCCAGACATTGAAACTCGTCAACTGATGGGACAAAGAGCTGAGACACTTGGCTGTACTAGGACACTAAAACATAGGGTTTAGCCAAGGAATATTTCCCTACTGTGGAGGCTTACACCTGCCAAACCCTGTAGCATTCTTGGGAGGCTTTTCTATCCCTCTTCTCCATTTCCACATTTCCACACATCATGGTATTCCTTTTGACTTCTTTTGCAAGCTAGCTCTGGCTCTGCCTTTGCTTCCCCTATGCTTTGGTGTGGGTCCCCGGCGTGAGCTGCTGCCTGTGGGCTGGTTCTGCACCTCTGCCTCCAGCTGTTGCTTGGAGGCTCCTCTTGGAAGTCGTGACTGACCTGCATTTTCTCTCTCTTCCACTGTATCTCTTTCCCTCCAACCTGTCTCCTGCGTTCTCCGTTCTCCCGCTCCGTCCCTGCAGGTTCATCATGCCTAGTGGCATATAAAAAGACGCCACCTCCTGTCCCACCTCGGACCACGTCCAAGCCGTTCATCTCTGTCACTGTGCAGAGCAGCACTGAGTCAGCCCAGGACACCTACCTGGACAGCCAGGACCACAAGAGTGAGGTCACCAGCCAGTCGGGGCTCAGCAATTCCTCAGACAGCTTGGACAGCACCAGGACACCCAGTGTCACCAGGGGCAGCGTTGTGACTCCGGCCAGAGACACTCCAGAGTTACCTCAGAAAAATGCAACTTTGAAAAGTGACAAAGGGACTCTGACTAACGAAGAGCCTAAAGTGGAGAATATCCCCAAAAGAAAGCTATCATCTATAGGAATACAAGTATGGAATAGTTTGTTCTCCTTCGTCCCAAGGAATGTCGTGGCCCCATCCATTTAGCATGTGCCTTTTCTGTGACCAGGTGTGCATCTGAGCTCACTTAGAATAGTAAGGGACACTCACTGCCTTGCCTGTGTTCCCAGGGTGAGAGACAGCAGCACTTTCCCTTAACAGCCCAGAAAGGACTAAGCTCTTTTAGTATAAATTTAAAATGTTTTGTAGAGCAGAGGGGCCTTGTTAACTGGCTGAGTCCCTCTGAAGAGGCCTTTTGCTGCTGGTCTGCCTGTGCCCTGTACTCTGTGTTGCTTCCAGTCAGTCTGCTTCTTGTCCATCATGGTTGTAGGGACAATTCTCCCCTGAGAGGTGGGCCCTTCTGCTTGATGTCCATGTGGGAAGGGCTGCTGCAGTGCCAAATGGTCCCAGGGCTGCAGGCAGGAGGGTGCAATTCCTTGCTACCTCGTGTTCCCAGCAGGCTGGTGCTTCACTTGCTGGAAGCATTTAACTGTGGCAATAGATGGAAATGAGCTGTGGATAACACAGTGAAATGAGAACCCAGTGAGTAGTATAAATCCCTGCTTTAGTTAGCAAAATGCATCCTCTGGGGCTGTGCCCTCCTCTGGGACAGATTTCTCAGTCACAGGTGGCTGTGAGCTCTGGTTCTGTCCCAGGTGCAGGGGAACTTGGGCAGTTCCAAGTGCAGGATCTGAGCTTTGAGCTGCTCTGTGTGTGCTGAACAAGTTCTCCATCAGCTTTAAAGCAAGGCCAGATCAGTACAGGTGACAGTGAAGGGCTCTCAGCAAGGCTGGTGGGACAGAACACCTGAAAGGGTAGTGAGGGTAGAGAAAACACACTGGAGAGGCTGACAGCCTTCCAGTGCTTTTCCTTTTCTGAGCTGCTTCTTAAGTCACCTGGATTTCTTTCCTAAAACCTTCTAACCCTCTTATCCAGAGCCATGGAGGGTGTCAATCCCTGGGAGAGAGGCTTTGCTGTCAGTCTCAATCACCTTTCTGTCCTCCCTTGGATGCCATGGTCCCTGACTGGGTGGGATGCCACAGACACAGGGGACACAGCCCTGCTCCTGAGGTGGGAGCAGAGCTGAGCAGTAGCCTCGTGCCTGTCCTTAGCCAGCCCTCCCGTGTGGTGTCAGCATGCTCTGTGTGTGCACACTTCTGGTCTACTAAGGTGGATTCCAGCCACAAGTTCTTGTGTCTGTTTTTGTCTGGTTTTTTTTTTTTTTTGTTCAATAAGGTTGACTGCCTTCAGCCAGTGGCAAAAGAGGAGCCTCCTCCACCAGCCACCAAATTCCAGTCCATCGGGGTACAGGTAGAGGACGAGTGGCGGTAAGTGAGACACAACTTGTGCAGTTTCCTTTTATTTTAAATTTTGCTTCCCCCACTTGTGCTTCCCTGCTTTGTGCCAGTGTGTGGTGTTGAATGGGGCCCACAGAGAGCTCTTCCTCCACGGTGCACACCCGCTGCAAAAAGCATTTGTTTTCTAACAGCCAAATCAATGGGAGCTTTAAATTAAATCAAAAATTAAAAAATTCCAAGCTGTAATTATAGTCATGCGTCAGCCCTCTCGTTTGAACGGCCGGCTGCAGTAAGCAGGCAACCTTGTAATTGTGTGTGTCTGAGTGTGTGGTGTGTCTGTGTGTGAGGAGAGCAGGGAGGGGCTCTGCTACGGCCATGGATTTTGCTGTCACTGTGGGAGGCTGGCCAGGCTGAGCCCTGCTATTGAACCATGGCTTTTGATCCCTGCAGAAACAGCCACTCTCGCAGCATGTCCTCCAAACAGGACACAGACTCTGACACACAGGAGCCCAATAACTCCAGCTGTAAATCATCTGAGAGAAGCCTCGCTGAGTGCCCCCAGCACAACAACTCTGTTGGTGTTGATGCCTCCACTAGGCAACCAGCCAAGCCCTCACAGATTAAGAGAAACCTCTCCTATGGAGAAAACAACGACCCGGCCCTGGAGCCATCTTCTCTCCCTCCTCCTGACCCCTGGCTCGAGAGCTCCTCCACGTCACCTTCGGAGCCGGCGCAGGCGGGGCCCTGCCGGCGGGACGGCTTCTGGTTCCTGAAGCTGCTGCAGGCAGAGACCGAGCGCCTGGAGGGCTGGTGCCGCCAGATGGACCAGGAGACCAAAGAGAACAATCTCTCTGAGGAAGGTGGGTGTGGGCAGCAGCCCAGCAGCTTCTCCCTCAAGAAGGAGTTGGAGCTGAGTATTGGATCAGTTCAGTTGTGGCTGCCCCATCCCTGGAAGTGTCCGAGGCCAGGTTGGACAGGGCTTGGAGCAGCCTGGTCTGGTGAAAGGTGTCCCTGTCCATGGAATAAGATGGGATCTAAGGTCCTTTCCCTCCCAAACCATTCTGGGGTTCTGTGAAATTACTGACAGCCCACAGAGCCAGAGCATGGAGATGAGGATGAGATAAGGACTGCTTTTTCCTTGGAAAGGGTGATGTAGCTTCCTGTAGCAAATGGAGTACAAGTAATGATGTGATGCAGCATGAAAGATGTACAGGGCATGGTGCGGCTTCTGACCACTCAAAACTGCTAAAAGCTTAAATGAATTTAATCTTAAAAAGGTCAAATGGAAAAAGCTTTCAGGGAGGCTGTGGGATCTCTCCCTGCCTCACCCATTACTCTCAAACAGGCAGGGGAGACCTTAGCTAGCAGTGGGGCAGAAGGAACACAACTTTGGAGCTTGTTTGCTCATTTCAGTTGATCAGCTAATCTTTATAGCAAAGAAGAGGTTTCTTCATATGGGAAAGCCTCACTGAATTTGTGCTGGGTACACCAAAAGCATGGAACAGGGAACACGAGGCCAGTTGATTTATGGGTTTCAGTCCCAGCTGAGCTTGTTCCTCTATTTTCAAATGCTTTGGCAAAAGTTGGGCTTTTTGCAGTGGGAATTATGCCTCTGGTGCATAGAGAGTGACAGGAGTGGGTGTCGAGGCTGCAGAGGCACGATCTTTGTGTAGAGCCTGGTTTTGATGTTTTTAAAACCTGAGAAAGGTGAAACAAAGGTGAGGCTCAGTTTTAGCTCACTGTCACTGCTGGGTCTCCAGAGCTAATCCCTGATCTGATTCTCTGAGGTGCTGCCTGGCAGGGAATCTCCCTGCCTCGGGCTGGCCTGGCTTGACCTCTGGCAAGGAAAGACAGCAAGACCTGCATGGCATTGTTCTGTGTGCCAGGAGCAGGCTGCTTGGTTGGGTAACCACAGCCTTGGTGGGTGGGAGAGCCCAGGGGGTGCTCATCCAGCCAGGATCTCCTGGGCAGGCTCAGTGGCAGCACTCAGTGGTCCCTGTTGGTGATGCAGCTTGCAGGCATGTGGGGCTCTGAACCTGCCTGTGGGAGGGAAAAGCCCCGACTGTATTTCCTCTAATGAGTAGAGAAACATGTCCATGCCCAGAGGCTGCATGGAAAATCCATTAAGAGCGGCATAAAGTCCTGGGTGTTAAAAGCCCTGGCCTGGGTGTTAATCCCTGCTGGTAGAGGGAGGCTGCAGAGTGGTCCCTGTGTCACCTTTCCCCTGGGCAGGGCTGGGACAGTAGACTGGGATCTCTAAGCAGGTGCCAGCAGACTTCGCTGAGGTGGGGCTGGTGACTTCTCTGAGGGGCTGAGGGCAGTTAGAGGAGCTCTCTGCCACCTTGGATATTGTAATGTCCTCAGCCAGGTCTGTGTTTGGCCTGCAAGAAGGAGCAATGGCAGACAAATGTAGTTTCAAAACACCTTGTTTGTGAGAGCAGTTGGTGCCTTGAAGATCTCTGAAATTCCTTTTCTGATTACTCCAGTGTTTCTTTGCACCAGAAATGCTGGGGCTCATTGCTACAATTAATAGTCTGTTCAATTCAGGTGGTGATTTTTATTTTTTTCTTTTTTTTTTTTTTGTTTGTTTGTTTTGTTTTTGTTGTTGTTTTTTGATTTGGTTTGGGTTTTTTTTGTTTTGTTTTGTTTTATTGTTTTTTTTGGGTTTTTTTTTTTTTGTCTCCCACAGTCTTAGGAAAAGTCCTGAGTGCAGTGGGCAGTGCACAGTTACTAATGTCACAGAAGTTCCAGCAATTCCACGGCCTCTGTGAGCAAAACTTGGTGAGTCTGAATCTCTTTTTCCTGGTTTCTGAGAGGATGCCTCTCTTTGAACAGGACTACAAGGACTTGGTCAGTGTTAACAGGCTGCAGTCCCTGTGAAAACAAAGCCACAGCCTGCAGTGCCAGCTGGGGGAAGGCTGGGTTAGCACAGAGGTGCCTCCTGCTTCTGAAGGGCTTTTTGAGGCAAACCCCTGAGGATGGGCTGCATAGGGGGGACTCTTTGAAAAGTCTGCTCTGGACAACACATGTTCCCTTTGCCTGTGTGGCTGCTGACACTGTCCCCAGGTAGGTCACTGGAATTGATCTCTGAAAGGGAATGCAGGGCTTTGCCCTTGCTCACAGCTGACCTGGATAATGGGGATTGATGGAATATGTGGTTTAGTTTTCCCCTCGAGCTTTATGGTAATACGGATTTTGCAAACTTCCTCAGAGGTGAATTCCCCTTTAGATGTAAAATAATCTTGGAGAGACTTAAGGAGCAGGAGGGGGTAATGTGCTGATCCCACCTGAGCAGCAGCACCAGCAGAGCTTTGTGTGAGCTGCTCGGATCTGATCCCATGCTTTCCAGGGTCTGTGGTGGTGGTTCAGCTGTCCAGGAACTGGGAAGACCCTATTCTTGAAATTCTTAAGCTACTTAAAATTTTTCAATCCAGCCTGAGAAGTACTGATGCTTTCAGGTTGTTTTGGGCAGAAATGTAGCAAAATAATTTTGCTCGTGAAAGCTCAGTTTGGCTCCTTGGAGTGCTGCACATCCAGGCATCAGAGCTGGGTATCCATTTCCATTCTTTCCCCCCCTGAAATGGGGGTCTCTGTGTAAGAAGCCAGTGTTGTCACTTTGACTGCCACGCTGGGCACCTGCTGTTGGAGGTTCCTGCTATGGGGTTAGTGCCAGCACTGGGTGTCTGGTTCAGGATTACTCTGCTGTAAGGAGGAGTGCAGTCAGGACCTGCTTCCTGAGCTTGGCAGAAATTATTTGGGCTGTAAATGATGGCTTTGTGTGTCCATGCTCAGGGCTGGTGTCTCCTGTGGGTTCTCACTGGGTTTGGTTGCAGGCAGACATAAAAGGGGTGAAGGTGCTGTGCCCACTGCTCTGCTGGGTGTATTCTTTCTGAATTGGTGTTTTTAATGCCTTTCCCCTTTTAGAACCCTAATGCCAATCCCAGACCCACAGCCCAGGACTTGGCTGGATTTTGGGATCTCCTCCAGCTGTCCATTGAAGACATCAGCATGAAGTTTGACGAGCTGTACCACCTCAAAGCTAATAGCTGGCAACTGGCAGAAACACCAGAGAGAAAGGTGAGTGAGGGGCACTGGGGAGTGGCCACAGCACCTTGTACACATTTGAGGTACCTGAGGTCTGCTTTTGTCTGCAAACAGATGCTCCCAAGGGCTTTTGCCATTCTGCACTTGTCATCTCACAGCCTCGCAAGGCACCAAGGCCATTCCTCTTTGAGTAATAGTGGGGACAGTTTTGTACAAGGGGAAAAGCTGTTGGATGGAGAGAGCCCAAAGTGGTGAGCAGTGGTGCAGGGGCCTCAAGTGTTCCTAGCACTGTGTAGATGGATTTAACTATCCCTTGTGCCCAAGTAATGTGAGGAACAACTTGAACCTTTGGAAAACGCAGGAGAGGTGGGGTCTTGGCTCTGCCGGTAAGGGTAGGGAGGACTGTGGCTCAGGACATGGTGGCTTATTAAAATTTTGCAGTTCCACATCAAGTTGTCTTCGTGCTGCCTGTACTGTGCTCTGAGCTACAGCTGAACCAGACAAGCTCTGAACTCCAGGCCACTCCAAAATAACCCTGTACCATGGAAGCTGCATGGAGGGGAGGGTTAGGCTGGATAACAGGAAAAGGTTCTCTCCCCAGATGGTGCTGGGCTGTGCCCAGGCTCCCCAGGGAATGGGCACGGCCCCAAGGTTGCCAGAGCTCCAAGAGTGTTTGGACACTGCTCTCAGGCACAGGGTGTCCTGCAGGTGTCCGTGCAGGGGTTGGACTTGATGGTCCTGGTTGTGGATCATCAGCCCCTGGATTGTGGACTTCCGTCCCAGGAAATGTCCAAGGCCAGGTTGGACAGGGTCTAGTGGAAGGCATCCCTGCCATGGCAGGGGGTGGAACTGGATGATCTTCCAACCCAGACCATTCTGTGATTCCATGATTGTTGTGGGTCCCTTCCCATTCAGGACATTCTGTCATTCCATGAAATGCAAAAAGGCTCCTTGTAGAAACAGAGGCAGTTGATTTTGAGGGGTGTCTGGCTGCAGAGCTGCTCTCCCAGACACCATCCCAGTCCCTCCGGCAAGGCCTCCCCAGGGCCAAGCCGGCGCCCAGCTGCACACATTTGTATCAGGTCTGGGTTTTTCCTTACTGTCTCCCTAAAGGAAGAGAAGAAACCACCCCCTCCAGTGCCAAAGAAGCCGGCCAAGTCCAAATCGCAGCTGAGCCGGGACAAAGGCTCCGACTCGGACAAGCAGCGGCAGGAGGCGCGGAAGCGGCTGATGGCGGCCAAGCGTGCAGCCTCCGTGCGGCAGAACTCGGCCACCGAGAGCGCCGACAGCATCGAGATCTACGTCCCCGAGGCCCAGACCCGCCTCTGAGCCCAGCCACGGCCAGCCCGTGGCTTTTATAAGTCATTAAACGGGAAAAAAAAGGTTCTCTCGAAACTAGTGTGATTTATTCAGTTTAGAGACAATGAGCCATCCTTGAAAAGGGCTCCTGAGTTGGCTTTTTTCTCTCTCAGCTTTAAGTAATGAAGATTTTAACAAAAAAAAAAATACAAACAAAAAAAAATTTTAAAAAAAGAAAAAATGCCCCTCGTTTTCTCCCCAGCTGTGGTGTTGCTGAATGGACTGGACAGACTCCTGGGAACTCCAGCCCCTCGACTTGGAACTTCAGTCTTTTTACTTGTTCTATCTCATGAGAATTATTAGCTTGTTTACAAGAAGAGGACAAGAAAACACGAAGCCTTGAGCACTTGCCATGCTGTGTTCTTCCTCCTCCTCAGATCTGTTCTGCCCTTCTCATCCTTTATTTTTCCCTCCTCCTGCTCCCGTTCTCCCACCCTTTGCATGGTTTCAGTTCCCGTGTCTGGACCCCCCTGTCCCCGCAGAGAACACCTACGGTGTGTCATTCCTGCTGCCCTCTCCAGCCAACAGCCTGCTGGGCTTTGTGTTCTTGGGATGGGGATGCTGGGGCGGGGGAGGACAGGCACAGCGGGCCCTGTCCTCAGTTTGTTGGAGGGAGAGGATGCCAGGGCTGTGGAATGTGGGCTTGAAATGCAGCCCAGAAGCAAAATGTGCAATAAACCTGGCGCAGGGGAGCCCGAGAGCCGGACCCCGCTCCGGGCACAGGAGCTGAAGGAGCACAGAGCACGAGCCACATCTCTATGGTTTCCCTCCTCTTCCCATTCCCACCCCGTTGTCCTTGGCTGGCTGGTGGAGAGAGGAGCTGCTGCAGCAGGGGCTGTGGGGTCAGCGCGTCCAGGAGGAGACAGGAGGGTGTACATATGCACATATACACTTAGTAGTACCTGTATAGTAATTCCTACACACGGATCCTGCCCACGCCGCCGCGGGGGTGGGCAGATGTATAGCATATATTTTTACATGTACTATATCTAGATGTGTGTCCAAGTGTGTGTAAAAATATATACCCTGTGTGTAAGCAGATGACTATTTTTTCCTTATCTCCCTGCTCTCTGGGTAGAGGAAGGATTGCTAAATATTTTTTAGCCCATTTTTTCTTCCCCTTCGTAGGTCTCCTTTCTGGTCTGGCTCCTCGGAGCCAGAGCTGCCACCCCCTGATTTCTTTGCCACCCTCTCACACAGAAGGTTTTTGTCCCCTCCTGAGGGATCTTGCTGGGGATTTTTTTTTTTTTTCCTCTTCACACTTTTGAACAAGTTGGGAGATTGTGTGCTACTGTCATGGGGGTGGAGGTGGAATCCCACTGGTTTCGGTGAGAGTGTTGGTGATCCAGAAGGCAAAAAATAAATAAAAGTGAAATCCTGAACAACGCCTGCTGCCCATGGTGTGCTGTCTGGGGCTGTCCATGAACGCTGCTCTGAGGTCTCTGCCCCCAGCCATAGAACTCCCAAAGCTTGGCTGTGCTGGGATTCAAATTGGGCTGGAGCTGGAGGTCAGACTCTGCTCCCAGGGGACAAGTGGAAGCAGCCTCACGTTGCTCCAGGGGAGGTTAACACTGGATATTGGGGGAAAGTCCTTAATGGAGAATGTGGTCCGGGCTGCCCAGGGCAGGGGCAGAGTCCCCAGCCCTGGAGGAGTTGGAAAGGTCTGTGCAGGTGCCACCTGCGGGTGCGTGGGCACGGCAGGGTTTGGCAGCAGGTGAGATTCCTCTCGGAGGCCTTTCCCAAACCTAAAGATTCCATGGGGGCAGAGGCTTTGTTGGGCTGCACTGTTGGGTTTCGGGGCGGATGCAGCTTTGGGGATCACTGGCAGAGAAAGGGGGAACACCAAGGAGATGTGGGGGTTAATTTATTTATTTAACATTTACTCTTCCCTACTGCTGCTCATGGAGTGGTCAAGCTATCCTTGCTGCCCTGGGCTGGGCTTGCTCATAATATTTATGTTCTTATATAATATGGATTTGTATATATATATGCATATATTTCAACATGTAAGTGAATTTATAAACCTGTAAAAATTAATTAATTTTAATAAGGTTTTGTATCTTATAATTAATATTTTAAATTCCCCTACATCTATTAAAATACATATACAAATACAGAGGTAGAGTTACATACTTCTATATGCATATGCAATTAAATATGTGTAACACACGTACAAAAATGTACGTGTGTTACACATATTTATAAATCTGAGAATTGTTGCAGATGTTTAACACCCTTCTGTAATTTCGTGCCCACTCCTTGTATCCACCTGTTCTGAGCCCAAAGGACAGGGGCAGCCAATCACAGGGCTGCCTGAGATCACGTGGGGATGGTGGTGTCACGAGATGGCTGCCTGCCAATCACAGCGCGGCGTGACGTTTAACAAAATGGCTGCGCCCTGCCATAAGATGGCGGGTGAGACAAAATGGCCGCTCCCTATGGATACAAAGGGGTGAGGCCGTGTGTCACAGTACTTCCGGGCCCTATTAACCAATCACAGCACAGTACGTACTGCTACGGCGAATGGCCGTGAGGCTGCTGGGAGAGGGCGGAGCTTGAGGTGATGGTGGGCGTGGCCTCCCCTTGCTCCGTGTCCCGTGTGCGGAGTTGATGTCCCCTGTGTCCGTGTCCCCGTCTCGGCCGGGCGCTGCAGCCCCGCGCTCTCGGGCGCCTGGAGCCGCTGCCGGCTCTTCCCGCGGCTTTCCCGGGAATGCCCCGCGGCGCCGGCTCGGCTCGCTCTGCCCGGCACGGCCCGGTCCCCGCCCGGAGCGGGACAGCGCCTGTCCCCGGGGCCCCCGGAGAACAGCTCCCGCCTCCGTCCATGCGCGGGGGTCGCGCTGCCTCCGGCACAACCGCGGGGCTGGGGACCCTCGGCAGGCGGAGCCGTCCTGACCCCCGGGGATGCGCAGCGGTCTCTGCTGCCTGCCCTGCTCTGGGCACAGCCCTGCCCCAGCCATGGGGGAGCAGCTGCCGGGGGGGTCTCCTCGCCCTCTCGTGGGGAGTCGTGGGGCAGGGTTGGCAGTGGCGGAGTAGTTGGAGAAGGAGGAAGGGCTTGGAGAGCTGGGAGTGCTCAACCTGGAGAAGGGAATGCTGCAGGGAAACCTCAGAGCCCCTTCCTGGGCCTAAAAGGGCTCCGGGAGAGCTGGAGAGGGACTTGGAACAAGGGATGTGAATGGCTTCACATTATCAGAGATCAAGGATATTGGGAAGAAATTCCTCTCTGTGAGGGTGGGGAGGCCCTGGCACAGGGTGCCCAGAGAAGCTGGGGTTGCCCCATCCCTGGAAGAATCAAAGACCAGGCTGGACAGGGCTTGGAGCCCTCTGGGATAGTGGAAGGTGTCCCTGCCCATGGCAGGGGGCTGTGCCTAAATGGTCTTCATGGTCTTTCCAACCCAAACCACCCTGGGAAGCATGGGAAATAGGAGAGCGTCACGTTAATGAGGCTACTGTGTGTGCCTGGGTCAGAGCCTGGGGCCTGGGGGGCTGCAGGGCTGGGGGCGCTTCTGGAGGAGCCCTTCCAGCACCAGCAGCCCCGGCTGATGCCTGGAGGCGGTGGGGGTGGTGTGGGGGCAGTCAGAACGGTGCCTCCCCCCTGTGCCCCATGGTGTCCCTCGGTGCCTCCAGCCGGCTCGCTGTCCCTGAGCCTCCGGGAGCTGCTGCTCTCTGCTGGAGCTGCCGGGGGGCCCCCAGGCCCTGCTGGACCCCCGTGTGCGGCTCAGGGGCCACGAGGTCTGCCTGGGGCCACAGCAGGGGCAGCAGAGCTGTGGTGTCCCCAGCTGTGACCCCCTGTCACAGTGCAGACCCCCGAGCTGGGCTGGCAGACCTTGCCCTGGCTCCAGCCCCCCACTCCCCATGGGAATGTGCCCCATCCCCCATCTGACCCCGAGCACAAAGCCCATGGACAGTGGGGGACACCCGAGTGCTGCTCCAGAGTGGCCCAGGGGTTTCTCCTAGGGGTGGAGAACCATAGTGGGGCACCCACAAATGACACAGCTCATTCTGACACACAACTCATATTTAAAAATAACAACCAAAACTAAAAAAACCTTTTATTTGACAATAGAAAAACAAAAATATATTTACAGTAGTTTGTTATTTCTCCATAAATTTAATTCCAGTAAGTCCTGCCCTCCCAACTCTCTGGTCCATCCCAGGGCAGCAGCACCAGCCCCTGGCACAGGCACAGCTCTGGAGAAGGAAACCACTTGGGTTTGACTGGGGCAAGAGAGCAGGAGGCCAAACAGCCTCTCCCTCCCCCAGGGCAAGAGACAGAGCAGCAGGAGGGTGACATGGTGAGAGTCCCAAAATTGAGGACTTTCCCTGGAAAGGAGACAAAGGGCAAACGAAGGCTGGGCATAGAAATGGAGGTGGGGGTGAGAGGCACACGATGGGCAGCGAGCCGCCCCAGTGCCCCCCAGCACTGCACAGGGCACCTGCCCAGGTGACGCTGTTGGGAAACCTCCCCACGGCAGCCCCTCCCCGGCACCTTCCTCTGAAGAAATGGGGGGCGGGAACACACCAGCCCCCAGATCAGTGCTTCTTCCTTTCAGCCCCGCGCCCTCCCGTGCTCTCCCCCCACCCCGCAGAGCTCCCGCTCCTGCGGCTTTACCCCCTCCAGTCATCACCTACATCTAGCTGGGCACCGGGGGGATTGGCGCTGCCCGGCCAGGGCACAGCCACTGAGCCACATCCGCACGGGCGCCTGCCCGGCGCAGCGCCCAGGGAGGGACAGCAAGCGACACCCAGCCAGGAGCCGCTCCAGAGCCCAAACACTGCCCCAGAGCCCCGAAGCCCCGCAGGCCCGGCCATCCCAGCACCCGCCAGTTTGTCACTAGAGGTCCCCAGCAGCGCACAGGCACGCTGCGAGGGGAGGGGACAGCGAGCGACATCTCCGCCCTCCGCCCGCCCCGCGCTGCCTCCCAGGACCCCCGCGCTGCACTTGCAGGACGCACATGGCCGTGCCTGCACCACGCCTCTTTACAAAGGTTTTATGGAAAAAAATAAAATAAAATAAAAATAAAATAAAATAAAATAAAATAAAATAAAATAAAATAAAATAAAAAAGGAAATGAAGTCGGGTACAAAATTCACAGTCTCAGCTGTGCCCGGGCTTGGCCACGCACTCACTGCTCCGGGCACAGCGTGCACACATTCGGCTTGAACTCGACGGGAACGCCGGGAAGGCGTGTGGAAATGCTTACCGATTTAAACAAAAAAAAAAAAAAAAAAAAAAGTAAAGCAAAAAAAGTAATAATCATGTAATAAATCACAATTAAAGGGAAAATGTTTCAACAAAAAAACTTGCTAAACAGCACCATAGAGATTTCTACTGGCAGCATCCAGAACAACCTAAAAAGGAAGAGGAGGGTCCTATTTTTTCCATGATAAAATGCCACAGACTCAATGTTTCCAGTTCATCTGTCCTTTGCCCTTCCCTGGGCAAGGCAGGCCCCCTGGCCAGCACCGGGAAACAGAAAGGCCCCCAAAAACAAAAGGAGGGCCGGGGGGAAGGGTGGCAGGAGGAAAGTATCAGGTATTTGGGAGACAAAGCTCTTCAGCCACAGTCCTAACACTGGCATTAAAAAACAGGTTCTCTCTGTCTTCCTGGAGAAACGGTGCTGGCTGGACCCTTGTTTGCAGGAGAGAGATCAGCAGGTTTTCCAGGGGAGCTCCAGCGCCCGCTCCGGCCGTGGGCAGGGACAGGGCGCTGCCAGCGCTGAGCTCTGGGCTCAGACCGGGGCACCGTCCTCGGCAGCCAGGGCATCTCCACGGGGGGATGGCGGGTGGGACCGGCCTTCCTCTGCCGCCTTGGCTGCCGAGAGACACCAGAGACCCGGGGGCAGGAGCCGCTCCTGGGATGGGCTGTGGGGGTGAGGCAGAGGCCGGGAGGGTCGGGCCCCCCGGGGAAGGGCACCCTGCGGGACCCGGCCCGGGGTTATTTGGAGGCTCCGGGGGGCTCGGCGTGGGGAGCCAGGGGCAGCTGCCCCCCCTGCCGCTGCCGTTCCAGCTCGGCCGCCTTCTGCAGAGCCACCTCCACCAACAGCTGGAAACTGCTGAAGTCGTCCCCGAAGAGCTCGGGGGGCGTCGGGGGCGGCGTGTTGAAGAGTCCGGGAGTGGGGCTGCCCGCCTCGGCCCGCGCCAGCAGGGTCAGGGTGCTGCCGCCGGGCCCCGCCCTGGGCACGGCCTCGTGCCCGGGCGGCTTCTCCCACTCGGGGCTGTGGGCGCTCACCACGGCCAGCGCCCGCGCCGGGTGGCACAGTACCTGCGGGCACACCGACATCGACAGCACCTTGGAGGTGCCCGCGGGCGGCACCACGAGCACCCCGGGGCCGACGGCAGCACCCCGCGGCACGGCCGCGTCGCCGGCCTTGCCCCCGCGGCGGGAGATGGTGAACTGGTTGGGGTCCTTGCCGTCCTTGCGCAGCATGTCGGGGAGCAGCCGCCGCCGGGCGTTGATGAACCAGTTACAGATCTGCGAGGAGAGAGGGCGCGGCGGGATCAGCCGGGGGCTGCGGCCCCGGGTCACACCAGCAGCAGCTCCCCCAGAGCAGGCGAGCAGCTCCCACACAGCCGGACTCCCACAGGGTTCCCCCCCAGCCCTGCACCTCCTTCCGAGCGGCCCCGGAGAGGCACAGCCAGCGCCGGCACCCACGGAAACCCCAACACCGGCTGCTTCCTGCCTGGCACCGCCTGCCCGGAGCAGCCCCTTCCTCCCCGCGCCCTGGCCCGGCCGCCCCTGGCCCTGCCAGCCCCCGCTGCGGGACCGTGCCCCGCGGCTCCTGCTCCCCATCCCAGCACAGGAACGGGCACAGCCGGCGCTGCCCCGGGGCCGAGCCACCCCCAGCCGCAGCAGCTGTGCCCGGAGCCCCGGGAGCTGCGGGGGTTCTCAGCAGAGCGGCCCCCAGGGCAGGAGGGGCTCAGTGCTGCGCCCCCACTGCAGCCCCGAGGCCCCAGCTGCAGGCAGGTACAGCACCGCTCCTGCCATTCCCCAGCCAGAGCCCATGGCATTGCACAGAGCCAGCTCGGAGCCCACTCTGCAGGTCCCCAGCCCGGGGACAGATTTTCCTTCTCCAGGTGACCTATCCTGCCTGGAGCTCAGCCCTGTTTCCACACTGCTGCCAACCCGAACAGGAGCACTGAGGCTGCCAGAGCAGACGGGTGGCAGGAGAGCAGCACAGATGGAAAACCCTAGAAGCCATCAGGTGATGGAACTGCAGCCCCTCAGCCCATAACAGGGCCAGGAATGGGGCAGCCGAGACACCTTCCCATGCCTATGCCCATGAGCAGGGTCACAACTCACACCAAATGCTCTCCCAAACAACTGCACAGCATGGAGGCTGCATGTCTGGCAGCCCTTCGCCATTATTGAGCCTTGGCCATGGATTGTTTCACCATCTTTATATAAAATGCTACATTTAAATAACTGCCTTCTTCCTAGAATACAATTAGAAGAGAATAAATCAAGGGGGGAAAAAAAGTCTGATTTTTCCTAAATAAACAGCTATGGAAAACATTTCCCCCAAGGAGAGAGAACTTGCCACAACTTCAGTCACAGCAAGATCACAGTTGTCATTTTTTTCTTTATGACAGTATTTAGCATTAAAACCCTCAAATACGCCAGTCTTACTCCCTTTTCTGTTCCACACCCCCTCCCTTGCAGGCCTTAGCTGGGTCCCCGTGACACGATCCTGGCCATCCACCATTGTGATCCCCAACTTAACAAAAAGCCCAACTCCTCAGTGCTGAGAACCCCCAAAATCCAACCTGTCCCCACCAACATGCTCCTTCCAGCATTCAATTCCCATTGGAGAATGGGACCCGGAGATGTGGCCACACAGCCACTGTGACAGCAGGCACTGTCACAGAGCTGGCACACACTCTGGCTCTGAAGCAGTTTATTTGGTTTAGTCCATCCCTTTTCCTTTCGCCAGCACACCCCGCTCTGTCCCTTTGGGCAGTGTCTGTCCCTCTGTACTGTGAGAGCAGCAGCTCCTCCACAGGGAGGAAAAGCCCATTCATCCCACAGCTGGGCACAGGCTTGGAAAGTTGCTGCTGTCCAGGAAGCCTCAGTGGGACCAGGTGCCACCTTCCTAGCACTGGAATTCCTGCAAGGGAGGCACAGGGCTTCCTGCTCTCCCTGATCCCTGGCTGCCAGTGCATAGCTCCAGCTCCCCCGACCGCTGGAGCAGCCAGGGGATGCACAAAGAAACAACCTGGGAGGGGTGGGGGGGAGACAAGGGTTGGCCAGTGGCTGTGGCAGAGCCCTGCATTCCAGAGGCTTTTTTGGAGAGGTCAGATCAGCATCACAGACTGAATCCCACAGCTAGACTGTGGGGTGTCCCATTCCTCCACCCCAGCAGGCAGAGGGAGCATCCCCAGGGGTTCCTGCTGCAGCCCCTCAGGTTGGCAGAAACCCCGGTCCCAGCCCTCAGCTGGCAATGGGGAATGCCATCGGGCTGGGACCCTCTGCACAGTGGTACCAGGGGCACACGCTGGCTCTGGGGTCACCTGGGGCAAAAAACAGCTGGCACACTGCAGGGCCACATCTCAACACGAGCTCACCCGTGTGCCAGCCCCCTGTGGGTCCCACGGGGCTCAGGGCACTGACAGCCGGGCACCTGCCAGTCCCACCCGAGCCCTGGGCAACCCCCATGTGCCAGGCACTGTCATGCCAACCCGGGCCAGGACCTGCCCAGGTCCCACAGCCCGGGCCTGTCACTGCTTCACTGCTCCCCTGACTCTCAGCCTCAAACCTGCCCAGGGGCTCCAGGCTGTCCCCAAGCAGCTGCTGGACACGGTTCTGTGGCACAGCCAGCACTCATAGAAACACATTAAAGTGAAAGAGCAGGTTTGCCTTGCTGCCCAGGAAGCGGGGAAGCAGACAGCCCCTGCCCACAGTCGGTGTCTGGGCTGGGACAGCTTGCCAGGACTGTGCTGAGCCACGGGGAGAGGAGCCAGAGGTACAGAGGAAGCTCCAGGAGAGGAGCAAAGCCAGTGGCCCTTGCCTGCTGCCTGCACCCCACTGCAGCCCAGAGCCAGAGAACAGAGCGCAGCCCACACCCTGCCAGGCTGGGAGAGGGGGACAGGGCCCAGGGCAGCAGGCCTGAGCATGGAGCACAGGGCCAGCAGCTGGGCAGGCCCTCCCAGACAGCCCAAACACAGGCAGGGACCACGCCAGAGTGGGAAGGACAAGCACTGCTCACCCCCACTGCTGCCCAGGGCTCCTGCCACATGGTGCCACACGGAGAACATCAGCCCACAGCTGGGAGCAGGACAGGGAGACTCCTGGACAGGGCTCCCCTTAATGCAGCTGGTGTAACCGGGACCAGGTGGGCAGCCAGCACGTAACAGTGCAGGGCACTCCAAGTGCAGCCCAGCCTCTCCCTTCTGGTTAAAATCACAGGATACCCTCAGCTGGAAGGGATCCACAAAGATAATCAAGTCCAACTCCTGGCCTTGCCCAGCCCCAGGGCTGTCCTCTGCCCAGCTCTGTGTGCAGGGGGTGGTCATCCTGCTGGGGGTGTCCAGGGGCACAGGATCGAGCAGCTTCCCCCAAAACCCTCCCACCTGTGCAGCTTCTACTGACAACGGGGTATTCAGCCTGTCCCCACTCCAGTCCCTCCACCTTCTGCTCCAGCAGAGCTGGTCCCCAGAGCTCAGACCTCTCCCCAGAAAAGACCCTCCCTTCACACAGGTGCCTTTCCTTCCCCAACATCCCTTCCCTCGCTTCCTTTCTGCCCTTCAGTGGCAAATGATCCCTGCCTGCCCAGACCTTTGGGATCCTCGGCGGGGTTCTCCTGTCCCACAGCTCATGGCAGTGTCCCCAGCGGTGTCCCCAGCGGGTGGGCGCCGGCTCCTACCTGCAGCACGGAGAGGCTGGTCTGCCCCGAGAGGCTGAGCTTCTCCTGCTCCGAGGGGTAGGCGTTGAAGCGGTGCTCGTACAGCCAGTCCCGCAGGATCTTCACCGACTCTTTGGGGAGGTTGCCCCTTCTCTTCCTCTTGCACTGCGAGGGGTCAGGGGATGTGGCTCCGTCCTCATCCCCCGGGTCACTGTCCGACATGGTGGAGCTGCCCGCGGGACCCCCCTGGCTGAAGCCTGGAGAGGGGGAACCAAAGGGAGCTTCAGGCGGTCTCCGGTCGGGGGAGGGGAAGGGGCCTCCCACCGACCTCCCCCCGCCTCCAGCGGGGGGTCTCACCCCCTCCGGGCCCGCCTGGGTGGAATCCCGAGGCAGAGACCCCCGGTGGGGGGTACAAACGACCGGCACCGGCGGGACAACAGGGGCACCAAACAGAGCCCCGGGGGTGCGGAGGATCTCGGCGCACGCACGGGGCTCGGGGGAACTCGGGGTTCGGGGGGCTCCGCAACGGAGGAAAAAAAAAAAATCAAGCATGGGGTAGGGTGGAGGAGGGGAAGTTAAAAACAAAAACAATCTCAGCAGGAGAAAGAGGCCGGAGCTGGAGAGTGGGAGAGGAACCACGCGGGGTCATTGTGCGGCGGGGATGGAGGCGGGGGCGGCTGTCACGGGCCGGGGCTCGGCGGAGCGGGGCGCTGCGGGCCGGGCCCCGCCGCCCCTCCGGCCGCAACAGGCAGCGAGGGGCCGGGGCCGCCGACACAAAGCGGGGCAGCGGCGGCCGCGGCCCCTCGGGCGGCGGGGGCAGAGAGGAGCCGGAGAGCGGCCCCCGCACTCTGCCGCCGGCCCCGAGTTGTCCCCGGCCGGGCAAACTCCGCCGTAACTCCGAGCTGCAGCGGGGGCGGGCGGGACCCCCGGCCGCGGCTCCCGCAAACTTCGGGAAGCGCCGGCGCGGCCCGTCCCGCTCCGTCCCGCACAAAGGCGCGGGGCCGCCCCGCTCCCCCCGCGCCCCCCGGGATCCATCTTTGCGCTCACCCCCGGGCCGCCGCCGCCGCCTGGGCGCTCGCATGGGCCGCGCCGGGGTCTCGGTGCCGGGGCCGGTGCGGGGCCGTCCCGCGGCGGCGGGCGGGCAGCCGGGCGCGGCGGAAAGTTTTGGGTGGGCGGCGGTGACAGATGCCGAGACAGAATTCCCTTTGTTCCCGAGGAGGCAGGAA